>NC_135778.1:3160664-3205463 GCF_028453695.1 Augochlora pura | reverse complement strand
GAAAAGAGCCTAAACACGATACTAAAGAGCAAAAGGCTATTTGCACACCTACAATCTAGTGATTAGCGGCTATTTTTACGACGTTATATAAGAGTGCCCGTGATGGATCGCTTTGGCTCGGTTAATAATGGATTAATCGGGGGCTAATAAGGGCACGTAAACGCGTGGATGCGACGCGGAGGGACAGGGAGGCGTGGTTAGGAGCCATAACGAAAGAATGAAGGGGTCTTCCGTGCTCCGTCGAGTTAATTAGATTGCCGTAGTTCACGCGAATTCACAATTTTCGAGGATAATTTACCGAGCGCGGTATTAAGCCGCCCTTTCGAAGAACAATTTCGCTATCGTCCCTTCTGCTTGAAGTTCTGGACAACAACGCGATGAACAGTGTATAGTTATAATTTCTGAAATTAAGTGCGAAAAGCAGAGTAATTTTCAATAGATTCGAAAACAGTTATTTTGATTCGAAAACAATTATTTTGATTCGAAAGAAATTATTTTTATTCGAAAACAATTATTTTGAGTCGAAAGAAATTATTTTTATTCGAAAACAATTATTTTGAGTCGAAAGCAATTATTTTGATTCGAAAGAAATTATTTTTATTCGATAATTTTAAATAATTTGGTATTTAAATCAATATTTATATAGTGGTTATTTTCGGCAAAATTTAAATAACTTGGTATTTAAATCAATATTTAAATAGTAGACAGTTTAAGAAAAAATTAAATACCAAGTTATTTAAATCAATATTTAAATAGTAGACAATTTAAGAAAAGAATTAAATACCAAGTAACCTCAATAAAAATTCAAACACCAAATAACCTCGATAAAAATTTAAATACCAAGTAACCTCGATAAAAATTCAAACACCAAGTTGCCTGAATAAAAATTGAAACAGCAAGTTACACAAAATATATAATCCACCCCCCCTTGATAAACATAAAGTTAACGGTGCCGCAACATAAACTAAACTCACAGTAATTGGCCACCGCACAGTAACCGGCTGCACGGCGCAGCGCTCATCTTTATTTGCTCGTGCCGCGAGGATCGGCAATTCGAGACCGCATAGTCGGAAAACAATTCTCCTCGGGAAACGTCGGGGAAAGTCGCGTTCCTGGACAGCGCGAGCGAAAGGGACGGAGGTTAGAAGAAATCGTCGAAAGAACGGAGAGACTGGGGTAAAGTTTCCCATCGCGCGTGGGTGGTTCCAAAAACGGTCGTACATCCCCCGATTCGTATTCACGGCGTGCAGGAGAAAAGACCGGGAAGCGAGCGTGTCCTTATACAATATCGAATCAACGCGCGGCTCATTTAAATATAAACGAGCTACGTGAACGAACACACTTTTGCCATCCCTCCTCCTCCCCGATGAACACGTTACACACCTCGCCGCTGTATAATTCAGCTACGGCTCTCTACCTGAAGCCGGACCGCTGTGCGCGCGCTGTACAGGTGTATTTACATATCCTTAGATGCGCCCCCGGGGACGATTAAAAGAAATCGAGAGTAGGAACGCGGCCAATGGGAAAATTGATATGTTAAAACCACGGTGTCGTCACGGAACGCCTCCGCGTCGCCAAGCGACGCTCGCCACGAATAAAACATCGATGGAAACCCTTTTCTTCGGATACCGGGAACGGTAACGTTTCCGAGGGATCGCTATCGTCGTGCATCGAGGGTGAGCGAGCGTTACGGAATCTTAATCGTTTCGTTATTCCTGTCACAATGGAGCATTGTGCCATCCAGCGGACGCTGCACGAGGCGCTTCGAAATTTGTTTACATGTTAATTGCCCCAGCTGCTTCTCCAGCGTAGCGACGAAATCGCGTTTGGATGGATTGTTTACAAGGGGGAAGCGTCGCTCGACAATTTCGACGGCAGCGATTTTTATCGCAAACGAGATGAGTCGGTTGTGTGAACGTTTATGAGAATTTGTGAGAGGGTGGAAAGTAAATTGACGATTTTTGTAAGGATTTTAATAGGATTGGTGATGGTTTATTTAAATAGAAGAATTTTAAAAATAAAATTGGAATTTGACCAAGGATTGGGAATGGTTTAGTTAAATTATTAAGGTTTTGTTAGCTAGTTTAAATTGTTTAAGGAATATATTGGTGCGATGGGATCTTTAAAATTATATGAAAGAAAAGTTGCGACATGAGGATTTTTAGGGGTAGTTGTTCTCATTGAAATGGAACCTAATTCCTCAATTACTATATAACCGAATTTTCCTCACATATAAAATAATTCTTTTAATACAACCATATTCACAATACATTAAAATCATTAAGAGGGTAGAAAGTAACTCAATAGCCTCGACAAAAATTCACTTAAATATTGTTCAACGGATAAATAACATCCAACAGAAAAAAAAGAGAAAAAAAAGTAAACACAGATCCTAAAGAAATAGCTCAAAAATAATATAAAAAAGGAAGCAGCTAGATAAGAATTCAAAGGCATCGTTGTTCCTGTCACAATGGGCCATTGTGCCATCCCCGCGCAGACGCTGCCCTCGAGAGATGTCTCGGAATTGTTGACACGTTAATTGCCGTCCGCTTCGCCCCCCCCCCACCCCCCCACTCCTCCGCCACGGCGGGATCGCGTTTTCGAGAGGATTATTTCGTACGGGGCGGACTTGTTTGCGAATTTCGACAGGAATCGATTTTTCGTTTGCGCGGAATTGATAGCGCGTGGAGGGGAGAGAGGGGGGCGTGGGGACTGAGAGAGAGAGAGGGGGGGATGCACGGAGATTGTATCTGCGAAGCTTCGATCAGAGATTGGAAATAGTCGCGTAAACACGATTCATGAAAACGGTGCCCCGCCGATAGATGCGACCCCCCACTCTCCGCGTCCCCCCCTCTCTGCCTATACAGGCCCGGCGAACGCGTTTTTTTTTCTCCCTCCTCGAATCCATTTATTCGATGCTATTCGATGAACTCGGCCGTGCCGGCGCGCACAGCCCCGAAAACGATAGCTTAAACAAAGCAAATGCGCGGCCGACCTTTGCGGTCTTTTTCTGCAAAATTCGTTAATTCGATCGGTCGCGCGCGGCTACCGGAGATTTATGTGCATCCCCTTTTCCATCGCCCGCGTGCTTTTCAATGGGAAAAATTGCTACGCGTTCGCCGATTGGAAAAAACAAATTAGTATAAAAATGTCGAGGAGCTTTGTGTTATTGTTTATTAAAAGAAGAAGTCTCGAAACCTTGCTTTCAACGCACAGAAAATTTATTTATCGCGATCGAAATGAAATTCTAGAAATTGCATATTTTGAATAAATTTTTGATTGGATTAGTTGTTAGCACTTCGACGATCCAAGATGTTAAATATTAGCTATTTCAAACAATTATGCATGAGGACGTTCACTTTGAATGCCAAGTTTAGAAATTCGATGTGGAGTCAGTTTATTCTGAGATCTCATTATGGAGCACGAATTAACAAGTTTGCATTAATATTTTATACCGCATAATTGATACATTAATAGTCGCAATTTTCATTATTTAATCACTTGCTGAGAAGTTGCTTAATTCATGGGAATTGTAATGTTTACAACGATCTGAACTATTAAGGACGGTTCTAAATTAATTAGTCGAAGGTATAAACGTCGCGACGCTTTAAGTGGAATAATGAAAGATGCAAACGTTTTAAACTGATTATTGAAGAATATGATCGTTTTAGATAGTTAATGCAATGGTGTGAACGTTTTAGATAAATTATGTAATGATATAAAATTTTTAAATAAACTATGTGATGGTATAAAACATTTTTGATAAATTATGTAAAAGTATCGAGCATTTTAGATAAATTAGACAACGATATAAACATTTTAAATATCCAAAGGCTCAAACGTTTCATTACTCAGAGATGTTTACCTTAATAATCATAACAATATTCTTAAATCATTTTATTTAACTTTAAACAATTTACCAGAAATTCTCGTGGCCCAGGTAATAAAACATATCCAACAACAATTGCTCGGCATACACTTTCCTATCACTTCGATGTAAACGTCGATTAAATCCAAACTTCGACATAAAAATCGATTCAAACACCGAAACAAAATTCTTCAAAAACTTTCACGAAAAGTGGTAAGAAACAATTTCTCGTCGCTTAATCATCGCTGGTCCTCGACAGCGCGCCGCTGGCCACGCAGCAGAATTCTCCGTAAAAGACGGCGCGGTGGAAACAGTGCGCGCGGTTGGGTCGAGAGAGGTGCCGCGACGAGTCCGCGATTTTCGAACAATATGGGAACCGAGTGGCCCGACCGCGGAGTGACTATTCAGCCGGTCGGCCGGCCGGCTGGCTGGCTGCCTCTCTGCTCGGGTCCTGTTCAAAGGGTTTCATGCAGGCTTGCCCCGTCGAACGGTTTTCCTATCATTTCGACGCACGAGTGACGTCGAAACGACAAAAATCACTAGATCGAGCCCAGCCGTCCTCCCGCCGCCACGTGTTGCTCGCAGCCAAGAATGCAACCCGGCCAATGAAAGGGCTGCGCCGGGCTCGAAAGGTCAGTGGTGCATACGAGTGGCTCCGATGGTCAGCGTCGTCGTCGGCGCTCGCGTGTTCCCGGGGTCCGGCCGTGCCGGGCATGCACAGCGCACGGACGTGCAACGTGCAACGGGCGGCGGGCACACACAGGTATGCACCCGAGAGAGGCTTATTCGAAGCGCATACGAGCGGAGAGCCGTGCCGACGCGGCGCATCGCCGTGCACGGGCTTCCCTCCTGTATCGAGTTAAACGGTTCTCCGAAAAAGGAGCCTACTCAACAGTCCTCCCCACCCCACCGACGCTCCGCAGCGACTTCGCCGGGTCCTCTTTCTATCTTCTTCTCCAGCTCGAGCCTCTCTTTCTATCTTCTTCTCCAGCTCGAGTCTCCCTCTCCCTCTCTCTCTCTCTCTCTCGCTCTCCAGGTCGAGTCTCTCTATAACTCAAGCATCTCTCTTTCCACCTTGAGTCTCTCCCTCTCTCTCTCTCTCTCTCTCTTTCTCTCAAACTCGAGTCTCTCTGCCTTTCTTAAACTCTCTCTCTCTCTCTCTCTTAAACTCGAGACTCTCTCGCTCTCTCTCTCTCTCAAACTCGAGTCTCTCTCTCTCTCTCTCTCTCTCTCTCTCTCTCTCTCTCTCTCTCTCTCTCTCTCTCTCTCTCTCTCCAGGTCGAATCTCTTTCCAGCTCGAGTATCTCTCTTTCTCTCTCTCTCCCGCGCCGGAGTCTCTCGTCGTCGGGGCAGCACCGCGAGCAGTGGTTTTATCGTCGGCTATCGTCGCACAAAACCGTAAACTCTACTCGCGTTTCGTCCGGGCCCGGAATAACGAATCGTCTGTCCGGCGAGGACCGACGCGGCGGCAATCTTATCGTCCCGCCCGGCCTCCGGCCTTTTTACGAGCCGCGTTACGATCGCTAACGTGGACGCAATTTTTTTTCAATATTAAAGAACGGCTGTGTGGCCAGGACGGCCAACGACTATCGGCCACCGGCCGCGCGACTCCGATCCTCGGTCACGGATAATCGCCGACACCGTCCGACGGAACCGCTGATAACGGCGCGCGCACGGCGCCGCTTGACACGTCGGGGATTTCTTTCTGCTCCCAGATCCCCCGGTTTTACGGGGGACAAGGCGCGCGCGCGCGCCTGTCCTGTAACGGTCTACCGAAAATTGAATTATATATCGGCCGGCGAAAGACGGCGAACGTCCACGCGGAACCCGAGATCCCTGCAAGTTATCGAATCCACGTGAAATACTGGCTTCCCGAGGATTTTCGGAGATCTCGCGCTTCCTTTATCGGAATACTCGTTTGCTGGCTGAGGTATACCTTGCTTTTCGCCTCGTGTTCGCCACTTGCGGTACGAGCTATTTTACGGATAGGTTTTGGTAGGCTTTGTTTGGTATTAAATGGATTTCTATGTCAGACAGAGAATTTTTATTTGTTTCGAGGCAATTTTTAGTGCAAGGATTGAATGTTAATGGCGATTTTGAGAAGGTTGAATTTAACGAATAACGTAGATATTTAAATAGGTCATGTTCCAAATCTTCATTACGATATTATATATTATATATATTACGATATTATACTTTACATATATTACGATATTGTATATTATATATATTACGATATCATATTTTATATATATATTACGATATTGTACATTATATATATTACGATATTATATATATTGCAATATATTACCAAAAGACAATGGTTGAAGTAAAAGCTCCTATTATGAAACACTTCGTCGATGTCCCTGTTTTGAAACAGTGACACGAATAATACAATAAAAAATTGCAATAAAAAAATACATCTGTAAAAATAATGAGTTCTGTCTACCATTTAAATATCGTGTAAGAATTCTACCGATTTTTCAAATTCGTAATTTTCAACAAGCAAAAGTAAATTTTGTTGTTCATTCTTTCGTTATCTTCTTTTATAAACTCGTTTTTTAATAAAGCGACAAGTTTAATATAATATAATAAAACGCCGCGTATATTGTGAATCTCCGAGAGAAATAGTTATCACTACTTGTCACGACACATTGTCACGCTATTATTGTTGAACGTTTATTTACTTTGACGTCGTTGCTTCCGCGAAAATTTACATAATGATAGAAGATTGTACGTCGCGCCGGTTGCTCTGCACTTTCGCGGAACGGGGCAAGAACTGGGCGTGATCAAATCATAACGTAACGTATATAATAATATACAGTCAGTGAAATGCTTTTTGTTAAATTGTGTGAACGAAATGATAGCTTTTTTAAAAAACGGTGACACTGGCATTTTATAAATCACGTGAGTGCCATAATTCGGTTGGAATAAGAACATGTAACTGCTTCAGGCATTTTCTCCTCCCTAGTGCATTTTTTAATAATTAGACTGTGAATTTTTATGCTGACTAAGAATTGACATTATTTTTATATGAAACAGAAATTGGATGAAATGTATTAATTCTTTTATGGCGATTATACTGTGAAAGTAATGCTGCAGCAAATGTTAAAATTCCTCTTTAATATATAAATTACTTAATAACATAATTAATACATATAATTAATTTATTATATTACTATATGATATGTAGGAATATATAATTAATATATTATATTACTATGTATTATTACTGTACAATAAATAGCAATTTATAATTAATATATTATATTACTATATATTATTATTATTATACAATACATAGCAATATAGAGTTAATATATAATTCACTAAAGGCTCTACAACACAAAATCCTTAAATATAAGAATTTTGAAAGAAACAACCACTCACAAAATAATCGACTGAATCAATTATCAAAAATTCAGTCATCAAGCAAACAAATTCAAATACACTCTAAATCAAAATTAACAAACCCACTGTCACTCTAATAAAACAAACGAACAACTCTAAAAAGACAAACAACTCCCACGAAATAAACGACACCCCTAAATTCCTGCAAACTGCACAAACCATCCGCAACATAAAATCCTTTCGAAATGCATCGCGTCGGATCCGCCAACGGGGTCGGGCGAACGTGAAAATCGAGTATGTGACACACCGTCACCCGGAAACGGGACACGACGGCGCACATTTTCGACGGCCGTAGAGAGAAGCTCATAAGAAAGCGGCGCCGGATCGCACCGGCCAGCTAATACCCGGCTAACGTCGCCGGGGCACAATAACGGGGCGAGGATGAGCTCACGGGGAGTCGCGCGCTCGTCGAAGCGAAAAACGGTGGCGCGCACGGTGTTGTCACACGTTCGCGAGACGGTGCCGCGCGCACCGAATAAGGGAGCAACGTTTCCCCGGCACCTGATATCATTACGCGAATGACAGTTCCAGGCCAATCGAGGAAAAATGATACAACAGGTGTTCCCGGGCCGCTGACAGGTAGGTCAGCGGGAAACGCGCGAGAAAAGCTCCCTTTTTCCATCTTTCTCTCGCTCACCCTTTCTCTTCTCTCTCGCTCTCTTTCTCTCTGGCTCTCTTTCTCTCTCGCTCACTCTTTCTCTTTCTCTCTCGCTCTCTTTTTCTCTCGCTCTCTTTCTCTCTCACTCTCGCTTCCTCTCACTCACTCTCTTTCTCTCTCCCTTCGCTTTGCTAGAAAAGCAAAGAGGAAGGGGTGGTGCAGCTGCAAGCGCCATTACGTTCGATATCGTAAATTCCCGGTTTCGTCTGCGCGAAAATCCATTGCTCGTGCAACGATCCTGACCCCCTTCGCGCCGCGACGTCCCATTTAACCCCCCGGCCGCGCGGCGTGACGCGTGAAAATGGAAAGGAACGGGTACCGCCGCCACCGGGCGCCGCACGGTGGAGAAAAAAAAGGAGAGCGAGGGAAGGGCGAGGGATTTTTCCGGGCCCGCGGAGCCACCCGACCGCGATAATCGGTTTCCTCGATGGATCTCTCGTCCGGCTTATTTTCTTCCGGCTGCCTAATGCCTTTGTTATAGGCAGAAATTTGGCACGCGTCTCTGTATGCTCTCGCGGCAACCGTTGCCAGAGTCTCGACCATTCAACCGGCACTCTATGATCTTCGTCGAATAAATAGCGTCTACGAGTGTCCAACATATGCAGTGCCGTAATAAGGTTAACCATTTGCACTCGAAGCCATTTCAACGGCAAATATAAAATTATTTCTCTAACTTTTAAATTTTATGTATATGAAATCGAGTCGCGTAATTCATGTAACAGTTACGTTTTTAACAACTTTTTAGATCTAAGTTTCGGTGATGTCTATAAAAATATTATTTTTATTTTTTTTTATTCTTTATCGCATTCGCCTCGGGCATCTGATTGAAGCAGCACGAAGCACGGCGCAGTTACGGTTATAATAACTTGTAGAATAAGTTGAAGTCCGGAACTTGGATCGTCCGTTACGCAAAGCTGGTTACGAACGTAGTTTTATCGTGTTTGTTTAATGGGGGAACAACGAGACGTTGAAGAATAACAATGAAAAACAATGAGCAAGGAATAAAATGATTCTTTGAGACAGTTGCGGACAGATTGCTGCTCAATGCCACATGCAATAAAATATTGAATACTACAAGCATAAGATGCATTATGTTGAAAATTAGAATTATGGTATTTTAAATTAGAGATTTCAAACTTTAATTTTTTAGAAGTGTGATAATTTTCTGATCGTTTTTGACAGAGTTATAGCTGTTCAAATATTGACAATATGTCCGTCGATATAATTAACGATGCTTTATATTGCAATTAAGTATTGCAATGTGAGAGAAATTTTTGTTATAGCTATTATATACCAGGATATTTATAATTATATATATACCGGGATATTTATAACTATGTATATCGGAATATTTATAATTATATATGTACTGGGATATTTATAATTACATATATTGGAATATTCATAATTATATATATATACCGGAATATTAATTGATAAATAGCCTGCAGATCACGCAAAATGAATATTCCCTCGTCGAGCACTTAAAAAATTGAAAATAAATCCTTCAAAAGTTCTTTTCATTCCGCAGCAGTGTTTCGTTGTCTCATTACGGCATTACTCGTCCATCGGGCCGTTGTATCGTTCCATTTCCGTATTACCCGCGCGGCGCGTAACGTATTATCGTTCCATTTCCAACGATCACGACACGAGAGAGCCCGGCATTGAGCGCGCGGGAGCGCGCGACGACCGAAACGAGAATTTGCCCCGGCGCGAATTTCAATAAACGAGAGCTCGCGTGTCACGGGATTACAGTAAATAAATTGCGGCCGGCGCAAGAAGAGCGCGAGCGAGGACCCCCCTCCCCCCAACAGCGAAGTTTCTTTTGTCCGGTTATCGCGTGTCCCGGGAGGAGATCTCTCGTCCCCTTCCCCCCTCTCTCCGCGCGCGAAATCGTTCCGCGACGCCGATTTTATTATGGAAATACAACGAGCGCGGGGCGCGCGACCGGCACAACGCGTCGGCGAACTTTTTCGCAGTTTTCCGGCCCGGGGAGAGAAAAACGACGGGAAAATTACCGGGCGAAACTCGCGCCGGGGGCCGAGGTTTCCCTTCCTCCATCGCGCGCGCGGACCATGAATCATTCATGGGAGACGCCGGAAAAAAAAGGCGGTGGTGGTGGTGCGTCTGGCTCGCTTCTTCCGTAAGATTGACTGAATAAATAATACTCGAGCGATAAACGGAACTGCGTCTCGAACTTCCGCCCGGGAGGGGGGAGGGCCCGGAAATGTTTAACCGTCGCCCGGATGGAGGAACGCGCGAATTCTTCGCCCGGCTCACCCTTCTCTTCCATCGCTTTTCCATCGGTTTCGACGTTCTGTCGAACCGTAAATATGACGCTGGATTGATGATTGTTTGGCCGACGCTACGGAGTATACGGCAAAATCTAGGCACGCTTCGTTCATCCCTTTATTAACCAGTTAACTGTGGCGCCCTCGTTTAAAAGCGCGCACAGTTTTGTGTCGCCGGAATCGAGCCGCGACGAGTATATTCGTCAATACACCAAATTTTAGCACTTCTCCATGACGAGTATACTCGTCAGTACACCAAATTTTGCCACTTCTCCCTGACGAGTATACTCGTCAATACACCAAATGGCACTTCTCCATGACGAGTATACTCGTCAATACACCAAATGGCACTTCTCCATGACGAGTATACTCGTCAAGACACAAAATTTTACCACTTCTCCCTGACGAGTATACTCGTCAATACACCAAATTTTGGCACTTCTCCATGACGAGTATACTCGTCGATACACCAAATTTTGCCACTTCTCCATGACGAGTATACTCGTCGATCACAGTTAACTGCTTAAAAATTGTATCATCTTAAAATCGGGAGGGGAAGGCAAAGTGCCGAGCGAAATTGTCAATTTTTGTGCTATGAAATCTGCGATGGCTTTATAAGAACTGAGAAACAAAAGTACCGATTTTTATTTAAGTTTTTTTCTAAAGGAAGAACCATCGCTCGCTGTTATTAGAAGCATTTATTTAAATTATAGCCGTTGCCGCGCGCTAGATTAGTACTTGTCGGTGAAATTTAAATAAACTGAATACTTGGCTCTCGCGGTGGAGGGGGGAGAAAGGTGTCATAAATCTTCCGTCGTTAATTAAGCGAATGCGGGTTTAATGGAAGGCGCCCGTCCTCGCCGAGATGGTTTATTTAGCAGAAACGTGTCCGCGCGTTGTCATTAAATACCAGTTAATGGTTAAGACGTTGTCTCTTCTAATATACAGTTTTCGATCTTTTTTTCTAGCGAAATGATGATCGTTAAATCGTTTTGATCGACGCTCGTAATTTGTGTAAATTAGAGATGACATGATTGCATGCTGATTTCTCTGCTCTAATAAATTCTAGTTGAACGGTTTCGTAAATATTTGTCTACGTTATGATTAACGTTGTTTGTATTAATATCTACTTCGCTATTTTATTCTAGATAATAATTTAAAATAAATAAATAATAATTATTTCAAAATAATTTAAAATAATAATTTAGTCTAAATAATAATAATTAATCTTTGATAACTATTGATAATAAGACAGTGTAATAACTCGTACGTTTTATTACATTTTATTAATTTATTTTACCCGTAAACACGCTCGCATTTTGTGATAAAGAATACAATTGGTTAAGACTGTCTCTGTAATAATATTCACATTTTTATTCTTTCGATCTGAATAATAATTCTATTGTTAGCTTTACGTTAAGAATTTGTATAAATTTCAGACAATGCGACGGTATTATTGTAGCTACTAATTTTCACGTATTCTGATTAAAAATAGTTAACGATTAAGACCTTCTCTGTGCCAGTATCCATTTTTCTACTTTCCCCGTGCAAATATTCGTAATTTAATCCTTAAATAATAACAATAACATCGTTAGACAACAATAATAATAATCGTTAGAAAGTAACAATAACAATCGTTCGACAAAAACAATAATATCGTCAGATAAAAACAAAAAACTCGTATAAATTAAATGAATAAAATTTCGAAAAACTTGTATAAATCAAATGAATAAAATTTCTAAAAACTCGTATAAATCAAATGAATAAAATTTCTAAAAACTCGTACAAATCAAATGAATAAAATTTCTAAAAAAAGCTCGTATAAATAACGCGACAGTGCGATAATTTGTTTGCTCCGCTAAAAACCAGCAGTAATTTGAGCGTAAAGCACAGGAGCACGGGAAAAATTCAGGCTCATAGAAACGCAGCCCTCCGTTCTTTCTACCGCGGCATTCTTGTAGACAGTTTCCCGTGTACCCGTGGGGCCGTTGCCGGCACGAAGTCCTAACTTCTATCGAACAATCCTTAGCCCCGATGCCATAAACCTAAAAGTACTTTAGCGCATTTCCGCGGGGCCGTCGTCGACTACAACGGCCGCGCGGAGTGTAACAAGTAGTCCGCGGTAACAGGGTAGCATTTCAGGGTTAAATTGCTCAAGGTGGAAGATCCTGTGCGCACGCGATGTATAGTTAGTTGATCGAGGTGGTGGTGGTGGTCACGGCTGAATCGCCGTGACACAAAGGAAAGAAGGCGCAACAACGAGAGTTCCTTTGACGAGTTCCCGACGAAGGTGGTTGGTAGGTCGGCAGAGAACGGCGCCGTGTAAACATAATATTTATTTACCGTCGATACCGCCGGGTCTCTTCCGCAGGATGAAGTCACGGTGACGCGCGCGCGCGCGAGCGAGGTTATATAGTTAAAGAGGGTGTGCCACGGCAGGGGCAAGCCATCGCCACGCTATTGCCACGGCGGCGATCGGCGCGGGACGGCGTGTGGCACGGCATCGGAATGGAATCGACCGTGTGTGCACGGGCCGGCGCGGCGGCACCCGGCTGATTGACACGCGCGTTATGAAAGGAGAAGATTACACAACTCTCTCTCGCCGCGAACAAAGGGGTCGATTCAACTGGAAAAGTAACGTGTCCATTTGAATGACGCGCCATCGAAAAATCTGTCAGTCAAACAGTTCCCCCCCCTCCCGCCGCTACCCGCGGCCATTTAAAGCGCCGACGGAGTTAGCAGCGGCTGCGCGCGCGGAGCCCGAAAAAGAAACAATCGCGCGAGCGGAATTTAATTAAACATCATACAACCGTCCGTCCGCGCAACGGACGCCGAAAAAACGAATCGCGTACCGGGCACCGCCGCGAAATAACGGATCGTTAGCGTCGCGACCGCACCGAGAACAATCCATTTTCTTCCTGCCTCCGACGATACACGGTTTCGAATGATTGGGCGCGAACGTTTCCCAGAGATTTTCCATTTGCCACACCAATTTCGGCGCCGGCCGGTCACCGGCGGCGAGAGCACTCTCTCGTCGGCACGAACAAAAGAACGGCGCCGCGAGCGAGAGAGAATCGGACAGAGAGAAAGAGCGAGAGAGAGAGGGTGGGAGAGATCAGAGCCGAAAAACAAAAACTGGATCGCCGGAAAAAGGAATTTCGTTTGCGCGATACGAGCCCCATAGTTTATCGCGAAACTAGTTTTCACCTACGGCAGATTTTATAACTAACTACCGCGATACCATCTGCCGGTGAAATTGAGATCGGCTTTCTAGCGGCCGCGGCAACGTCCTCTCTCTCTCTCTCTCTCTTTTTTTTTCCTCCCTCGTGAAAATTCGTTGTTCCGCTCGCGCGGCCCGCCTCGCGTTGCCCCTACCTTTTCGAATTTATTTATTGCCCCGAACTCTCCGCTAATGGCCCCATCGGCTCCGCGATTTTCGATTTTTTTTTTCGTTCACCCCTTCCTCTTTTGCCGAATTATCCCCGGCACCCACGCCTTTCCCGCGCACCGCGATCATCCCCGACGAAACAGCTCGTTTAAATCGCATCTCTCGCCGCCGGTGAAAATTATCATTGAAATTGACGAATTGATTTTTGTTATTTTTATTAAAAGACGCGATCGATGTGTTCGTCTTTTTCCATGTGATTTTTCATTTTTTTTTTTTGTTAGAGTCGATTGAAACTTTAACCCGCTTAGTACCGAACAACGATATATCATTGTTGGTTGTTGTTGGAAAGATAGTTTTCTCAATATTTTTATTAACAATTCCATTTCTTATTTCTTCTCTCCTTTTTGAATTTGTTATTTATCAGGCTCTTTCCGAAATTCTTGCAATTTCTTTGTATCGAACATCGTCGAACGAATTTCAAACGTTTTATAAAATTTTATTAATTATTTTATTAATTAAAATTTTATTATCTAAAAAAATGAATTATTAAATGATAATATAATTTAAAGTTAATAAATAGTTTTATATTTATAATATATTTTCAAGATATATATACTTATTCAAGTTCATTACTTAATAAATAAATTTATCTCACAATTGATTAATAATTAGTAAAAATATAAAGTATGAGAAGTAAGTGATTGTAAAAATGATTCTTAGATTAGTAAATGGGTATTCAATTAATTGATTTCCTAATCATGTCAATATAATAAATGATAAAATTAATATTCAAAATATGTATCGATTTATAAAATAAACCCATGTTTTTCATCGAATATCTTAGCAGCGCAACCTGCTCTGTGATCGACGAATATACTCGTCGTGGCTCGATTCTGGCGATACAAAACTGTGCGCGCTTTGAAATAAGGTTAACTGGTTAAAAGTGTCCAACAAAAAATCCTACCATCCAACACCATAGAAGTACAATATTCCACAAAATTACCCTCAATCTATCCTAAACCCTATCCGAGCAAAAACCGTGCTATAAGATACCTGCACCACTCACTGCAAATTTCCGCGAATAAAACGCGACGAGCGGAACGTCGACGACAACGAATCGCATCGAAAGAAACGCGCGAACCAAGAGGAAATCGCGTCGAACGAAGAAACGTGTGGATATCGAGGTAATTCGGTCTCTCCGCCCGTCGTCTTAATTTTTCCGCACCTGACGCCGGCAGTGTCCGGAGACGGTGTGAAGTCAGCGGCCGCTGTCATTCACTCGCCAAAAAAAAAAGTAGAGAGAGCCCCGCTCTCTCGGTTCCTCGCAAACGAATTTCCTCCGTCTGGATTCGGAACGGTCACCAGAGAGGAAGAGGAGAGAGAGGGAGAGAGAGAGAGAGGAAAATCACCGGGACGTTTCCGTTTCTGCTCGCCGTTCGCCCCGATAGGAGAGACTTATGTAACTCGATATCGACGGGGATATTACTTTCAGCCGGAGAGTCGTTCACGATGATTAAACGGAAGCGAGGCAAAGCGATGCCCGGTCGGGTCGGACAGCGTGGGGTTGGGGAACGCCGGGGACACCCGACCGGGAAGAGGAAGCCTTCGCGGGGAGAGAGAGAGAGAGAGAGAGAGAGAGACTTGGTAAAGGGAGAGAGGATGCTTTGGTAGAGCGAAAAAGACTTGACAAAGAGAGAAAGATTCGGTAGAAGGAGAATGACTTGGTAGAGGTAAGGAAAGAGGATGCCTTTTGGTGGAGAGGAGAGGAAGCTTTGGTGAACAGGAGAGAAAACCTTGATACAGAGAGAGGAAGACTTGGTAAAAAAAGGAGAAGCTTTGGTGGAGAGGAGAGAAAACCTTGATACAGAGAGAGGAAGACTTGGTAAAGAAAGGAGAAGCTTTGGTGAAGAAGACAGGAAAACCTTGGTACAGAGAGAGGGGGAGCTTTGCTAGAGAGAGAGAGAGAGGAAGACTTGATAAAGAAAGAAGAAGCTTTGCTGGAGATGAGAGAAAACCTTGGTACAGAGAGAAAAACTTGGTAGAGAGAGAGAGAGAGAGAGAGAGAGAGAGAGAGAGAGAGAGAGAGGTAATACCTTGGTAGAGAGAGAAAACCTTAGTAAAGAGAGAGAAAGCCTTGGTAGAGAGAAAAAGCCTTAATAGAGAGAGAGTAAGCCTTGGTAGAGAGAGTAAACCTTGGTAGAGAGAGAAAGCCTTAATAGAGAGAGAAAAAGCCTTCGTAGAGAGAGAGTAAGCCTTGGTAGAGAAAGAAAGACTTGATAGAGGTAAAGAAAGAGGAAGTCTTGGCGTAGAAAGAGAGGAAGCCTTGGTGTACAAAGAGAGGAAGCCTTGGTGTAGAAAGAGAGGAAGCCTCGATAAAGACAGAGAGACACCTCTATATATACAAAAAGAGGGAGGGGAGCCACGAGGTGGCGAGGACAGGGGCCCGTTGTCGTCGCGGACGCCGCGGAGCAATTGGAAATAATGGGATTCACGGAATGAGAATGAAATATCTCTGGGAGAGCGGGGCGCGGCGAGCGCCGAGGCAGCCGGGAACGTTGCGATTCGAAGGAAGAGATTGCTGTGTAATAAGCAGCGAACGCTGCCGCGGCCTCCGCTCCTCTCGACGACTTCTTTCCGAGCGATTTCCGCGCGGCCGTTTTCCCATCCGGGCCGAGTGTTAGCTCGAGACAGTTTTTCGGGATTACTGTTTACACTGCGTCGAAGACGATCCGCTGCGCTCGCTTCCGACCGGCGGCAACCGGCCGGGCATGCGCCGGATTTTATTCCAAGGACGCCGGTGCTTATTTTATTTGCTGTCTAACGGCGAGACTAATGCCCCCCCCCCCCCCCTCCCGGCGCCGAGAGAGATCAAACAATCTTCCCTTGAGATCGCTGAATTCTGGTCGGTTCCGCGAACAATTCTTTAACGGCAAGTTTTTAGAACGACGAAGTTGTGTGTTTATTATTTTCTCGATTCTACTTTGAAGTTTTTATACGTAGACAGTATATTGATTTTAGGGTAATGCATTGATTTTAGGATAATACATGGTTATATGTACATGGACGATACGTGGTTATTACAGTCGATGTAATTCGAGGATATTTGGGATTGTAATCGGTTAATATAGCTATTGGTAGATGTAAAAATTCGCTCTTTTTACTCGAAATACTCGAGTTATTAAAAGTTATAAAAATGATAAAAGTTACGTTATAACTTCTCATTTATTAATTCTTTTGTCATGCCAATTGATCGGTATTCTATGAAACTATATCTTGGAAGTTGTCTAGCAAACTAATCCTACTGACTTATGAAAATTATTCCATTTAAAAATTATGTGTACAACAACGCAAAATTGAATACTTCTGTAATCAAAGTCTAAAAACGAAAGTAACTAAAGACAATGCAAGTGACAAAAATCAAGGAAAATATAAAAGAAATAAGTTAATATTAAAAAGAAATAAGTGGTCATAAAGGAGTCATAGTGCAAGGGATGAAAATAATATCGCAGAGAAGAAGACACACATTGTCCACCGAAATCTGTCCAACTGAATTCGAACTTGGCGCGGCCGAGGTCGAGGAGATACACCTTTCGCTCCGGGCGTCCTCGTAATCGTTCGTAAATAAAGGATCGACGTTTAATGCAAATGCCGGTAGAATGCTCGTAATAGCGGATCCCGGCTGGATAATCTCCGGCTGTTTCCGCGCCGCTCTCGAACGACAAGAAACGGGAGGGGGGGGGGGGGGGGGGGGGGAAAGCAGTCGAAAGAGAGAAAGAGAAATCTGAAGAAGTTTCGCGCTCATCTTTCGTTGTTTCCCCGAGTATATTACCTTTATAAGATAATTATAGTGGCATCAATCTTCGACCCTCCCTTGGCAACGAAGAAAAAAAAAAGAAAAGAAAAGAAAAAACTTGTGCATTCGTTCTTGCTCGCGGAAACCGTTTTCTACTACGAATAACAGACCGTGGCGCGCGCAGAGCCCAACACTGTTACAACAACGGACTCCCCCGCCGGTTCGCATCGCTGTCATCAATTATCCCCCGCAGAAGTTCGATCTCTTCCCTCCGTCGCGTTTCCATCCGGCGTGTTCCTACGCTCGCCGTACAGTTCCATTACCATTACTCGGGCCCGCTCGAATGAAAAATGTAAAAACGGGGAAATCAAATGGCCGGGCAGGTGGAGCGGGGAGAGGGGGGAGTAAGAGAGTAGGAGAGTAGGAGAGGGAAATAATAGGGAATTAGAGAAGGAGAATTAAAGAAGGAAAGTTAGAGGAAAGAGTTAGCCGGAGAATGATAGAGAGAGAGAGAGAGCCAGAGAATATAAGAGCGAGCGAGCGAGAGAGAGAGAGAATATAAGAGCGAGCGAGCGAGAGAGAGAGAATATAAGAGCGAGCGAGCGAGAGAGAGAGAGAGAGAGAGAGAGAGAGGCAACCAGAGAAAATAACAGCAAGAAAGAGAAAATAGGAGAGAATTAGAGAAATGGCTAACGCCAGAAAATGAAATAGAGAGACAAAGACAGACATCGAGAGAGAAGAGAGCCCCCTCCACTCTCCCCTTTGTAATTACTGTTGGCGGTATCTAACAATCGGAACCGCGACGATCGCGGAACCGCCGACCGCTATCCGAGAAAAGGAACTTTCATCGACTCATCGAAACGATGGTGTTTCGCGTTCCGCGATATTCAAGGCGAACCGTGTGCGCGCGCACCCAGCATTAAGACGCTAATAGTGCGCTCTCGCGGCCGTCACGCCGATTCGCCGGGGCCCGTTTCACAGTTTTTGCGCGACTCTTGTAAATCGAAAACGGCCCGCGCCGATTCCCATTAGCGATCGCTGCTGGACGGGCAACGCACGCGAAACGATTGCGCGCGAGAAAAAAAGGAATTTAACCCTTTGCACTCGAAGCCATTTTAACTATAATCTGAAGTTATTTTTCTGGTTCATAGTATTTCCATTTTAAGCGACGAAGAATATTTTATATATATTAATTGTAATTCGCATTTAATAACGTATAATATCCTCTAAATTATATAAAATGGGAATACCGTAAGCCTGAACAAATATTTTTGACTTCCAGTTAAAACGGCTTCGACCGCAAAGGGTTAAAATGGCTACGAGAACTGACCCATTGCCGTACTTTAAGAGTCTGACTCGTGATTACGATTTCTAACAATAACCTGTTAAGTAAAGATATTATTTCGTCATTTTAAGTCGAAATAAAATTCTGCCTTCCCGCCGCTAATATTTTTGATTATTTTAATATTTAAGCACGCTATAAATACCAATTTCATTTCTCCTCCAAGAAATTGTTCCAATCGAAAATTAATCATTATAACTACGAAGATAAAAGTACTGCAAAGGGTTAATAATCGATGTAATAGATCGATTAATTCAATCGTCAAATTCAATTCGCATTTACTACCGTCTATTTACAGAACAACGTGAACCGCGTTGGAAATACATTATTCGGCGGTGTTTACGAAAAAAGTTTCGTGCAAGTTTTGAATTAAGGAACGTTAAACAATACCGGCGAAATGGTTAATTAAGAGTGCGTGAAAGGGTGGAACGCGATCTGCAGAGGGATTTAATTTGGTGAGCAGGAAACCGCGGGATTAATTACAAGCGTTCCATCGCGAGCGCGAATCTTGTTGGTCTTTGTTTCATTGAAAACGGGATAATGCTTTTATTTTTGTCGCGGTCGTGTTTGATATTAAAAGCGAGTATAATTATTTAAAATAATATTGGGGAGGGGTGGGATGCCGTCGTTCCGCGGGTAATTACCGAGGAACGGTTACACACCGAACGGATATCGTGCGCACGGATTACGAGAACCGTCTGTGTATCTTCATCGTCGAACGCCGTCCTAAAGGTACGAGATCTCTCTGTTACATCAATATTTAATAAAATGATGAGGGAACGACCCCGCGAATCATTTCCAACCCTTTGATCCGCTGATTTATCCGAACGATTTCAGGGCGTAACGCGGTCTATCGTTTAAACCTTCCGTCGCTAATCACTTTATTGCGTTCATTTATTTACCTTATTTTACCGATATTTATTCGTATTTGTTGCACATTTCTTTTTAACTTTTGCTATTAACTCTTCGGCGACTCGGTCATTCGACAGTAACCATTTTCATATTTCTGTAGCATTAGCATTAAGTAATATTTATTTTATCTATTTTATCTAGCAATATTTAGTTTACCTATTTTATCTAGCAATATTTACTTTATTTTATCTAGCAGTATTTATTTTACCTATTTTATCTATAAATATTTAGTTTACCTATTTTATCTAGCAATATTTATTTTATCTATTTTATCTAGTAATATTTAGTTTACCAATTTATCGAGCAATATTTGTTTTATCTATTTTATCTATAAATATTTATTTTATCTATTTTATTGATCGCGAAGAGGGTATCTAATATTTAAAAAATTATGTAATAAGTGCCGCGAATTATGTAATATAGTGTCGCAAGATCTAACGCTGTGTTATTAAATCATTGATACCATTCGCAGCAATTAACCCCTTCCCGTACTTTAGCAAGTCAGACTCGCGATGAAGATTTTTGCCCAAACATGAATATCGCGAGTCAGACTCGCGAACAGATACTTGGGCCAAACATAAATATCGCGAGTCCTGAGTCGCGAACACATACTTGGGCCAAACGTAAACATAACAAGCCGAGCTCGCGGACTGATTTTTTGCCCGTTACGCTCGCGACTGAATGTTAGTTCTTCTCAGTACCTCAGAACAGTTAGTCACGATTCTTGTCGATGCTGTTACGAAGCAGTTCAATTATTAAAATTTAAGAAACCCCTTCGAAATGCAAGGTACAAAAGTGTGTAGTGAAGGCCGATATTTTAGTATCGCGTAAAATTGACTATATCACAGGCATTGCGGGCATCTACATTTCGGATCGTATTGCGACTGTTTACAAACATCTGTCTGGTCTGTTTAGCGCGCGTTGATGCGGACCGCTCGGGCCCGAGTTTCGTCGAGCTAAATGACACGGGAAGGGGTTAATATTTATAATCGCGTTCCGAATACGGCGCCAAGAGCCAGTCCATAAATCCCGTTTCGAAATTGTCGTCGCGAGCCTGATTAAATATTATAGAACAATGGGTGGTTTGATGGCGCGTGTTACGTCTACAGTCTGCTCGACATTCGAATGTGTTCTTTCGCGCGCGGGGCGGCCACGTTGCCGCTCGGAAAACGCGATCAATTGAACGGCGATCCGTCTTCGTCGCGCTCGCAGCCATCGCGGCGGAATAAAAGGGGAGAACGACGAGTTTTCTGTAATTACAAGAAACAGCTTCGCGACTCTCTCGCGCGCGCTAGCCGGCAGCTTCCGTATTTCCGGGAAAAGGGGAGGAACGGCCAATCGATAATTTCGCCGGAGTTTCTTTTAATGGAGGCGAAAGAGCGAGAAAGAGAGAGCGAGAGAGAAGGGAAGGGAGAAAGATGAAAAAAACTTTTTCGCCCGGGTGGTCTTGCGAGCGTCGAAATAAAAGGAAAGCAAAAAGGAACGGGCCAGGAAAAAAACACTCGCCGGCTAACGACGCGGGCGCGAGCGGAATTTTAATATTCGGGCACGGGGCGAGCCGGAAGCTGAGGAACGGTGCCGCGCGCGTCGCACTTTTCTTCCGCGATCGTGATAAATGCCTGAAACAGTCAGAAGTCCGGTCCCGCCTCGATCGGCCTTTCGAAAAGCGTGTTTCTTTCCTTTTTCGCGGGAGAGATGCATCGTCGTGAGACGTGCTATAGCGTCTTTTCGATATAAGTAATTCTCGTCAAATATTTATATATTTTCTTATCGTTTAGGGCTTTGAGAAAATTTGAGAAATTACAAGATATTTATTACAGACGCTATTTGAACAATCCAGCGATAAATTGAATAGAATAATCGAATAGAATAATCGACTAAAATAATCGAATAAAAACATAATCAAACAAACTTGAAAATCAGTCGGGAAGGTCTAAAAAAAATAAAAATTGACCCCGACCTTATCGTTACGTTCGCGCGGCGAAGTCGCGAACCGGCTAACAACAAACTTCGCGCTCGCCGACGCTGTTATTAAAATCGCTCGGCCGCTCCGAATGTTTTTATTGGCCGCGATAAAAATTGAAACCAGCCGAGCAGGTATGAAAAATGCAAATTCGCCGGGAGCTTATTATGTTTGCGAGGAGTTGGAGAACGGAAAGTTCCAGCTAATATGAAACTTCGTGTGTTTAACACTGTTATTAATGGTCTCCCGGTTTTCCGATTCGCTCCGCGAATTGCCAAATTTTTTTCATTGCGACGAACTCCTCCGTCGCGCAAAGAAGCGTCTCGATTTTTGCCGCGTCGAAAAAAGAAAGAGAGAGAGAAAGAGAGAGAGAGAGGAAACACAAAGCCAGCCGCGTTTAACGCGCGTTCACAATCGGTGAAATGTTTGCCCTCGCCTCCGCGATAGCCGGTAATTATTCGTCGAGCGAGTCATTTTCTTGCGTCGCGCCACGGGGTGGTGGTGGTGGTTAAATAATATTGACAGACGTTTCGCCTGTATTTGCGATCGTTTCCGCGTACGCGCGAACTGGTGAGCACGCGAACGAGACCCTGGCACGAGGACGGAAATGGATTGCGATTTGTGGCGCGCGCGCGCGCGACGGAACAATGGAAAGCTGTGGAAATCATTAGCGCGAAAATCATTCGAGCCGGTTCTTTCCGCGGGACTCTCTCCGCGGCGAAGTGCTGTCGCCGAGAACTTGATCAACCGGCTGAGAGATTCCGTCGGGAGTAACTCTTCTTCTTCTGCATCTCCCTCTTCTTCCTCCTCTTTTACTTTCTTCTGCTTCTTTTACTTTTGCTTCCCCGTCTCGTGCTCGAACTTTCCGACGCAGTTTTCCCTCATAGATTTATCAATATCCATAATCGTAAAGTCCCCGAGAGGAAACGGTTTTGCAACCGGCAGCGACAGCACGCTCGTCTTTTTTAGTACGCTCCCCGTCGCCCTGGTAATATACTGAGTTAGCTGCTGTCATAAATTTTCTTCGGGAAGGGAGCGAGAGGAAATGGTCAACCAATCTATCGGTTCTGCGTCCACGATCCGAGATAAAGGACGATGATACCTTCTTTTTTTCCGTCGTTGTTACAATAGATCCGGCTACTTCGTTTCATGGCACTATTCGTCGAGAGATATCGTCGAGCGGGATGATATGCTTTTCAATTGGTCTTCGGTGGACGTGGATCTTTGGGTTACGACTTCTAAATGATGATAGTCAAATGGTGATTGGTAGAGGATCTTTGAATGGTGATTATTTGATGACGATTTTCAAGGGGTGATTTTGGGATGATGATCTCCAAGTGGTGATTTTAGGATGACGATCTCCAAGTGGTGATTACTAGATGACGATCTCCAAATGGTGATTACTAGATGACGATTTTCAAGGCGTGATTACTAGATGACGATTTTCAAGGCGTGATTACTAGATGACGATTTTCAAGTGCTGGTGATTTTAGGATGACGATTTCTAAGTGGTGATTTTCAGGTGACGATTTTCACGGAACAATCCTTAGGTGGTGATCGTTAGATAACGATCTCCAAATGGTGATTATTAGATGACGATTTTCAAGAGGTGATTTTGGGATGACGATCTCCAAGTGGTGATTTTCAGATGATGATCTCCGCGTGATGATTTTCAGAGGACAATTTTCAGGGAACTAAATACAATAGTTGTATTGTTGATTTGGTTAAACCATTTAAATGTATACTAAATTGTCTACTATACTTAAATAAAAAAAGGACATCGGAAAACCACGAAATATTAATATCCTTCTAATGATTTTCGAGTCGACTAAAAATCTTCCGATACACATAAAACAATAAAATCACCGAAGACTGGCAAATTGCCATTATCCAAAAATCATCCTATTAATACAACCCATCAGAGAACTGATTCTCGAACACGACATCCAGCAATTTTGAATTCACGCGTAGCTTGTCAGTCGCGTCGCGCCCATTCCAACGGCCCTATATAGATCGACTGTCCCTAAATCCGGAATTAACACCGCTGTCAATGAACACAGGTGTCGGTCGCAGCTGGTTTCGTCGAATCCCTGCCGTTGACAAACGCGCGCGCGCGCGCGCGCGGCGTGTCGAGCGTATCGGTGAATTCGCTTGTAATCCGCTGCGGGGTTGTTTTTTTTCCGCAACGGTGTCCTCTCCTCGACCAATGGCGGGGGAAAAGTTCCTATTACCAATGTTGTCCCCCCCCCTCCCCCCCCCCCCCCCTCCCCCCTCCTCCGCGGCCGGTGTTATTCTTCCGGTTCGCGACGGCGTCGGGCGCGCGCGCGCGCGTGCTCCAGTTACGCGTTTCCGGCCTGGCCGAGCACGTCGAACGCGACGCGACGCGCGGACCCCGAGAATAACCTGGGCGTAATCACGTGCCGCGCCGTTCGCCGGAACAGTTTTAACTCTGCGGGGCCGTTGTCGGGCCGCGTCGGGCCGCGTCGGGCTCTTGAATGGCGTGCGGAGACGACCGGGAGGCGTCGCCCCGCACACGTGCACCGTCGTCTCTCCTTGCTCATTGAACGCCGTATTTCAGCCGTGTAATGATTCACGTGAACGTTGTCGTCCTGGTATTTCGAGACGAGACGCCGCTCCTCTCTCTCCCTCTCTCCCTCTATCGTTCTCTCTCTCTCCTCCGCTCCGCTTACACACTACCCGTTTACACTACGCGCCGGCGATCGCGAGGAATCCGTTCCTGAAACGGGCGGATCTTCCCCTTTGAGGAAATCATGTATCACGCCGACGTCGACAGCCGGATTAACACGATCAGGCTGCGACGGGGTCGGTGAGAAATTTTAACTCGTGGGGTCTGCTGAATCTGTCCTCTAACGACGGTGACGCTATTGATAAGAGACGCGCGTTTTTTCTGCAAATCGCGATATAGGCGAGGAAATCTGATTTTTGGAGGTTTGCAGGATTTTGTTTGTTTGTGACTTGACGGTGGATTTTATGCGTTTTTGGAAGTGAGTGGGTTGAATGCGAAACTATAGAGACGCGGAATTAATTTAATAGAATTTTTATGTTATGTACAACTTGGTCAAATAATCGAAGGATATTGGGCCATTTTTGTCGATCGGGCCATTTTGACTCTTTTGATTAATTTTTAAAAATTGCTATGTTGCGCGTAAATCTACAGTCGATTTATGACGGAAACTGATAAAAACAATTTAACGCTAGAATTATTTGAGTTCTAAACGTGATTAATCTATATAATTTTGTAAAAGTGACAAGAATTGGTTTATTTCATCTTCCCACGATTTTTATTGTAATATTTGTAATAAGCAAATATTTCTATAGTATCAGGAATTGTGAAAGAGAAAGTCGGAAACCAGTTATATTTACTGGTTTGGTGGTTTTACTGTTGAAACAGGTTTGAAGGTAGCCGATACACTATTTTCAATTTATTAACAAGTTCACGGACAGTAAAAGTCAAGGTAAAATGAACATACTCAATGAACTGTTTTTTTTAATGTACATACTACCGGGGGTGTTCATGAAGCATAAAATCTGCAGCGTAAAATCCAATTGATATTTTTATTATTTTAATAATTTGAATCGCTTTGAAAATTTAATAATTTTAATCATTTTTGTTATTTTAGTCACTTTAATAATTTGGATCGCTTTAATAACTTTAGTCGTTTTAATCACTTTAATCATTTGGATCGCTTTAATAATTTTAATAATTTTAACAATTTTAATCGCTTTAATAATTTGGATCACTTCAATAATTTTAGTAATTTCAATCACCCTAGTAATCTTAATTATTTAAATGCTTTTAGTTATTTGAATCTTTTTAACCGTTTCAATAATTTTGATCACATTAACAATTTTAATCGTTTGAATCGTTCCAATCATAAATTCTAAGTAAAATTTCCGATCCTCCAGTAAACAACCTCTTAAATGAATAAAATCGTGTTCAAACGATCGAGAACACACAAATAAGATTTCATTCTAAACTCTACGGGGTACACGGAATATTCGAGCCCCGCTCTTCCGAGCGAGAGGTAAAAGACGCGAGTTGGTCGAAATATTTTCAAACATCCGGGTAAGTTCGAAACTGGCAGACCTTTTACCTAAGGAGGATAGTTAGAGTCTGCCGCGTCCCTGGTTTTCGAAGCCTAAAATCCGGAAGACGAGTAGCTGCACCCTGGCAAGGGTAACCCCGAGCCGAGGATCCTCTAAACTAGCAAAACCCAGCCCGAACTTCCCCCAAACTTGCAGCCATAAGGTCTCCCCTAAACTCTCCGGAACACTGGCTGATGACCCCCGTTGGTTCCCCCCAATTCTCAAGGTCTCTTATATCCGGGAATTACCCGACTACCTGGTTCGAGTACCTGTGGATCCACGATTCTCGCCTTCTTCTTCTTCTCTCTCGGTCTCTCGCTAACTTTTTCATGGGACCATAGAATCTGTGCTTAGGGTTGTAACCGCACACCCGTAGAATCTCATTTACGGCCGCGAAGATTAGATCTCTTCGCTTGGCCGTGGTTCATCATTTCGTGGAAACGCAGGCGAGGAAAGCTTGGATCTGTTTTACGAGTCATATTTCTCACGAGCGGACGAACGCCGAGGGATTAGAATTGGTCTGGATAGCCTAAACGTGGACAAGGCAGATGGGTGAAAAACTTTGAACTGTGACGTTTATACCGCTGATCTTTAATGATTCCATAGAGTATAGAATTTTACCCTTTTTATAGTTTTCTTGTAAAGGAGTAAAACCAATTGAATTAATACTGATAAATTAATATTGATATTAAAAATCAATATCTCCTTAAAATATATAAACCAATAAACTAAAAAGATGTCATTATATGACACAGTCCTTAGAATCCATATCGTCCAAACGAAAAGTCGATTGTCAGTCCCTGGGGGCTGACGTAGCACCCAACGTCTTAAACAACAAATATCGTGTATTCATTTCGCATCAAGAAAAGGGAGAAACTTATGGGACACCCTAACCTATTCCTGTGGCGTTCGAATTCGCTAATCACGTCGTAGCATCGCCGGCGACGCCACAATTATATCCATTAAATTTCTGCCCCGCGAACGTTCGCCGCCGCTCGAAGAGACACCATTTCCGGCTTCAATTATTTCCGTAATTCCTGCCGCCATCAATCCTCGGACAATTCGCAGAGGTTCCCAGGGTGGAGGGGTTTGGTGGGTGGTTGCCGTACGCCTAACCCACCCACTTTACGATACCCCATAGCTCACGGTTACCGTAGTTCAAACATCTTACGAAGTTTGCCGGTTGTAAACTGGATGGCCCGTGACGACCGCACAACCAGTTTCGCCCCGGAGTTCGCCGCGCAGCGAGAGATTATGATTTCAGATACGAATGACCTATGTGGCACCTTAGCGTGTAGCGCGCGCGCGCGCAGTAGTGCCCCCCTCCCCCGGCTTCTCTCGAGGAACCAGCGACCACCTCGCGCCCCGGACTCCGTCTAATGTTTGCCGGTACACTACTGTTCGAACGTAATCTGCGGAACTACTCCGCGCGCCATTACCATCATAATCCGATATCGAGAGCCGTTTCGAGAGATCCTTGCGGCTCTCGCTTCTCCGGGCGATCGGGGATCGAACCCCGAATCCGAGAACTCTGATACAACGAGCCGTAACACGGGGATACGCTTTCCCAAGAACCGGGCAGATACCGAGAACCGTCGTCGTGTACCGAAATTCGCGTCGCAGTCCGCTGCGACAGTTATTGCTCGATATTTACTGGCGGTACGTGGAAACGATTCTTCGTTCTCTCTCTCTCTCTCTCACTCTCTCTCCCTCTCTCTCTTTGTGTTTACTTTGTAACTGTTTCTCTTTTTAATACTTAGAATTGAGGGTATACAAATTTAGTTAGGCTGCAGTTGTTTAGGAATTCGTTTGACGAGGTTATTAAGTCTCCAATTATTCTATGAGAAATGTTTTATTAGATTAAATATTCTATTAGGAAATTTATACTTTGATATAACAATTAAACGTGACCGATTACAATTAAATAATCTACTGTCCACCTATACGAAAGCCTATTATTTTTCGCGAGCAACGTCGCGGAATGAACGTCTGCCAGTTCAGCGTTTGTCGACTTTCTAAATCGGAATAAATAGATGATGAAAGGGTTTCGGGGCCGATTGGCAGGAAAGAAATTGCGAGATTAGCGTGTGGTTCTCTCTTTCTCGAAAAGCGACGACCTTTGAACGAAATCGTCGGCTTAGGACCCGGGGATCCCCGGCTGATCACAGGCTCGGGGCGGTCTACGAAACGGGTGGCGCACAGCGCGCTGTGCTATTTTCGTTCGGAGACATAATAGCACCGATCGCGCGAACCTTCGCTGAGATATATCCGGGAGCGGGTCATTGAAATCGGCTGGGACGATTTCATGCGCGCGCGCGAGCGCACCGTTTCTTTGCGGTTTAAGCGAAATTAGGATAATGGACGTTTTCGATACCGATTTACAGAGTTCTCCCGCGCGGTCCGAGGAGAGTGAGCGAGAAAGAGAGAGAGAGAGGCTCGGCCGTATAATTACCAGCGTCGAAGCAATTTCCAATGTTTCCCCCAAGAAGCGAGAGACGGCCGAGCCCTCGAGGGCTGATTCCTCGAAATTGATTCCCCGGCTCCGAACCTCTGCCATCTGTTCGCGGCATCCCCAAACGAAATCATCGCGGAGATTAAGGCTCCGCGAAGACGGGTGGCCAACAAACGATTCCGCCTCTCCCACCCTTTCTCCCTCCCTACCTCGGCTCGATACTATTTCCTCCTTCGACTTATTATTATCCGACTATTCTCTTGCCTCGGTTCCTACGATGAGTTTCGGCGCGATCCGCGGGAACCGTTCGTTCTCCTCCTCCCTATAACCCGTCGTTACACGCTGTCGAACCACGGTGATTAACAATCGGATCGTTCAACATCTACTTTACAATCTGTCAGCCCTCTCTTCCCTCTTTTCCGGTTCTGCCGCGAAATTTATTCATCGATCGTGAACCATTTGCGATGCAAAAATTGCGGCTCGAGGTGCCCAAAAATTACCATGCCGGCGCGAAACGATTTCATGGGGCTACCTTTTTTTTCAGGGGGGCGGAGATGGAGAGCTCTCTATGTTGCGGTTAATCGTGTGTGGTACAAGATCACGTTGCAGGATAGTGAGATGCGAAATGAAATTGTAATCGGTGAGGTATGGAATAATGTTGTAATGTGCAAAATGCGATGTAATATTGTAATTTGATGAACGATAAAATGGCATCGTGATGCGATGAGATACAAATCAAAGGTTATGTATAAAATTATGTCGTAATATGATAAAATACGAAGGAACGGGATGTCGTAATATAATAAAATACGAAGGAACGTAATATGTGTCATAATAAAATAAAATACAAAAAAATGTAACGTCACAATACAATAAACTACAGAAGAACGTAACGTCATAATACTCATAAGAACATACGTCATAATTTCTCATAAACGCATAAAATTTGCAGTACAACAATTATACTCTCAATTATAACTCACTCTAGCAACAATTAGCCAATTAACGACACGACTACTCCTCGCCGAAAACAATTAAAAATCGACAACCGGCTGACAATAAATTTCGCCGACACCCACCGAAAGACCATCGCCAGTCAAAAACGAACTCGCGCGACGGTCACGTGTCACCGTAGCGTAAAAAAAAGAAAAACAGTCCCCGCTGGAACATGCTCCCGGAAGATGACGGTCCGATAACGCCCAGAAGAATTATGCGCGGGCGGGAGTATTATTACCAGTAAACGAACCCTTTTTTTTATCAGGAACAAGAGAGATAAGTTTTTGTCACGATACATTCCTGCGCGGAGAAGTTTATGTGCACGCGTGCCGTCGCCGCCATAATTCTTTCTCTCTCTCTCTCTCTCTCTCTCTCTCTCGTGCGCGCGCGCGGCAGAAGCAGCTCCGACGAAATTAGTTTGGAAAACGACGCTTCTGCCCGCAGATATTTATATATATTCGACGGTCCGATTTGCGTCACGCGAATTTTCAGCGGGCGCCGGTGAACAAAGGGATCGACTCGTGTGTATACAGTCGGTTCCACAAGTATTCGTACCCTCGTTGCTTGAAAGAGAAATCTGTCGAAGTCGAGGGACGCGTGTAAAATTTTGCGAGAAACTTTTTATCTTTTTTAACCGGTTAACTGTGATTGACGAATATACTCGTCGTGGCTCGTCGTTGATCAACGAAGATATTAACCACTCATTATATTAATATAAAGTGAAAGAGCTACTCTAATATGCGATTGTTTGACAAAAATCCACGCTGGCACGAATACTTATAGGACTGACTGTATATGCGTACATGACTCGTCGGTTCCGCGGAGATTAGGCGAGCGCGATTTGTCAAGCGAGTCGCGCGCGCGCCGGTTCCGAGAAAATCGACTTTTCCGCGGAACGGTTTAGTCGAAACAATGCTCCTTCCAGGTTTACGGCTCGCGACAGCTTCGGAAACGAGGAAGGGGAAAGGTCGATAATTCAAAGTGCCCGCCCGCGTTCCGTCCGGCTTCTTTTTTTTTACTTCTCTCTTCAATTATGCCAACGACTGGCGCGGATGCGACTCCGTTGTAGAGGCGCGCGTAAAGTTTGAAGTCTCTGTGTGTCGAGGAGAAGAGAGATGCGTCGTCAAAGAGACGGTTCTTTTCTCGAATACGATGTTAAAAACGTGAAAGCTATTCTAGTTCTACACTGTGACATCGCAGAGGACGACTTCTATGACTTTAAATGCACACCTGACGCCGTGAAGATGGTTCTTTCTGTATTTTTTTGATTTTTTTAATATTGTAGTTCATTCTTCTTGCGAATTGCTGGGTGTTGGTATATCAGCGCTGTTTCATTAATTATTTTGTAATTACAGAGGAGGTAGTTATTTGTATATTATTTACAAAAACGATATAAGAAATAACGGATATTTTAAAATACAATAATTCAAAATTGTTTAATGTAAATATAATTCATAATTCTGGCGAAGTTTTGACATTAAACTCGCCGTGTCAATTGAAATGATCAGTGCACCATTTATTATTTTCAAATCGTCGACATTCCGTAACAATATTAAAAAGAAAAAAAAAACAGTAAAGGTTAACAATATTTCTACGTTATTTCCACCGTTACTTATTTCACTCTTACTAAGCAAAAGGATTTTTTTTCATTCCTTTAGCATTTATAAAATTAAGTAAACCTGCATAAACTCCAACACATTCTACTAATGACGCGATCGCAAATGTCAATATCCCGTACAACGACTATGCTAATTCGTTAAAAGAGCAACGCGTATCCCCCCTCCCCACGGCGTGTATCACTAGTCAGCCGGCTAGATCGTGTTAGACAATCGACGAAAATCTGCGAACATCGTCCGGAGATGGGGCGAGTTTTTCACCGTGAGAAACGTTCCGCGTCCGACAGGCATTGTTCTTTCCGTCGTGCCGACGGTGGACGGAGAACCCCGCCGCCGGGAGACGGAGGAAACGGATCTCGCAAATTCAATCAATTATTGCAACTCGCGCGAGCGAATCTGCCCAGGCAGCCGCCACGAGTCACGTTTCGGCCATCGTCCGTCCGCGCGCATTAGTTCCACTCTTTGTCGGATGAATGTATAATGCCGGCTCTCTCCCCTCTCTCTCTCTCTCTCTCTCTCTGTCGATTCGACGGGGCGCGCGCGGTACAGAGCGTATTTTTATTCATAACCGGCCCCCGCTCCCTCCGCTCGCCCCCGTTGTACAGAGTTAACGTTAATCGCATGCAAGTATAATGACGTTCGATATCAGTACATTATACCGTGCAATATTCAAACGGACACGCGCTCGATCGACCCTTTATGCATCCTGTAAATAATGGAAATAGTATGCTCGGATACGTTTCGGCCTGTGGCGGGTGCCGGCTGCCTGCCTGGCCTGCCCCCCCCCCCCCCCCCCCCCCCTCCTACTCCCCTCCGATGTGGCCTTGAGCGCTCTCGGTTTACGTCAACCGTAAATTTTTGTTTGATATTATATGGAAATTGTTGCTCGAGGTTTGCGGCCGGCCAGCCATCCGCGCGCACGCTCCTCCGGCGAAAATTCATTTGCTTCGCTTCTATGCACAGCGCGACGTGTGTCCAATGGGGTGGCCGCGATTCCTCTCCGATTTCGTCGCGATATTCGAGAATGCGTGTTTGAAACGCGAAGCCGCGAAATGAACCGTGTACCGCAAATTGCTAATATTTGCGCAGTTTTGTCGGCGGGCCGGTTAACCCCTTCCGGTACTTTAGCGAGTCAGACTCGCGATGAAGATTTTTGCCCAAACATGAATGTCGCGAGTCGGACTCGCGAGAACAGTTACTTGGGCCAAACATAAACATCGCGAGTCTGAGTCGCGAACAGAATACTTGGGCCAAACGTAAACATAACAAGCCGAGCTCGCGGACAGATTTTTTGCCCGTTACGCTCGTGACTGAATGTTAGTTCCTCTCAGTACCTCAGAACAGTTAGTCACGATTCTTGTCGAAATATCCCTCCTAATTCTGACGTTTATGCAGCCATTCCAAGTTACAAATAACACAAAATCATTGAATTCTTCTAACAGCGTCACTTTTTCGCGCGTTTCAACCACCAATTTCTGTTACAAATACGTAAAATCAGTCAAACGATTAAAACCGGTCGTCCACCGAATTTCCATATCAAGCGTCCGTTTCTTCCGCGCGAAATTATCGCAAAAAAAAAATCACGCAATTATCCTCGAATTTCCCCACCCGACCACGCGGAAACGCGGAGAACTGTTTGCTTTTTCTCTCTCGCCGGAGCGCGATCAACTTGCAAAAGAAGGCGTCCGCGCAACCGTCAACAACGCATATTTCCCGGTCGCGGGAGCCGCAGAGTTTTCCAACCGGCGGCGTGAGAGAGCCGCCTGTAATTACACGCGCCGGCGAGAACGTAGCCAGGCCGTCCGCGCGATCAACATGCAAGCGAATTTTCCATCTTAAGTAATTTATGATTACGCCCGCGGCATTGTTTCGAATTACAGGTCGTCGCGAGATCGCGGTCGTCGCTCGCGCGTTACACCGCCGCGAATTGTATATCGTTGAATTCCCGATCGGCGACGAGAGCACGCTTCGTATTACAGAGTTGATAAACAAAGATCCCGGATCGTTGTACAGGGTCGTTCAAGCGATTGTTTGAACTCGTAACTCCGAGGGTAGTATGGCAAAAGAATTATTAGATATCTCGAGATATCGTCGAAAAATGTCTTTATTGAAGAAGAGACTCTTCATGATTTCATAACTATGACTTCATGACTTTGTGACTATGTTGTAAAAGTAGACACTCTTTCGATATTATTATCATAACAGAAACTGATTTGTATGAATAAGCATTTCATCATTCGGTATCAATTCACGTATCGTATCTCGGGTTACGATTTATCGAGAACTAAGATATTTTAACCAGTTAACTGTGATTGACGAGTATACTCGTCGTGGCTCGATTCTGGCGACACAAAACTGTGTGCGCTTTTAAACGAGGGCGCCACAGTTAACTGGTTAACGCTCTTCCGGCGATCAATATGGATTAATACGAGCGGACACAGTTCGGCGGTGGTCTCTCGCAGGAAAACCCGAACGCGAAGCGACACCCGAACGCGGAACCGGTATCGGGTCCGGAAAGATCCGGCTTCCGGGTCGCGCCGTTAATCAGCACCCTCCGGGAAATCCAATTTGGAGGGTGTCGCGTATATTTTTCAAATTTCGCCGGGCGCCGCCGCCGATCGAATATGATATTCGAGCGGCCTCTCGTTTATCAACGACCGTCCGGGAGGATCGCGACGGCGGCGACGTCGGGCGCCCGTCGCACCGCCGAATGAATAATGCGGACAAATCATCGGAACGCTTCGGCGTTCCCCATATCCGGGGCCGACGGTTTTCCGCGAATCTGCTTTGTACACCCGTGTGATAGATGGACGCCGCACGAGGGTCCCCTTCGTTCTGTGATCCCGTGGATCGCTCCTTACGATCCGGAATGCACACCTTTATCGTAGCTGCCTTGTCCGCCATTCCGATCATCCTCCTTCCTTCCCCCCTCCCCTCCCTCTTGCAGACGTTGCATAAACGCGACGTTTCGCGTTCGCAATCTTTTTCTGGATTATTTACGTCACTGAATTCTCTGCTCTGTTCGCGGTACGACATCTTCTTTGGATCTCTTATCGTTTCGATCTTTTGGTTACCATTGCCAGTCGTGTTCGTCGAAAGCTTAGCGTTTTCTTGCTGTTCTCGTTTTCTTTTTTTTAGCCCTTTGACTGCGGCGTGCTCGAGGATTTAAATGACGATGTAGACGAATCGGTCGCTTTGACTGGCTGTCGTGTATTAAATATATAGGAATTCGATATTGATAATGAATGATTAGTTTTATTAGATAAATAACAATGCTTAACACTGCGACGAGACGGTGTCACCATAAAATATACGGGACGAATATCTACGCCTTTTTGTTTACATTTTCCTTTTCTTAATCCTGTGCTCTCGAAGCCATTTTAGCTCTAAATCTAAAACACTGTACTGTTTACTGTTTACATGAGAACTAAATCTTGGGCGCTATACTTTACTTACTATACTATACTACACTTTATCGTATAAAGTCCATAACCTAATAACAACCGAATCGAACAAAATCTCCACTTTCAGATCCCACTTAAAATTCCCAATCCACCTAATAACTACCCCTCTATCTACCACCCTCTCAATAATCCTCATCAATACCGAACGCCCAACAAATTCCGAAACAATATACTGTACATACTGTACAATATACTCTCCTGTATCGCCTTTCCAAAAGCAACGTTCGCTTTCCGGAAGATTCGCCGGAATCGGGCGAAGAACTCGCGTCGTTTGTTCGAATCGCAAAAAGGTACAGTAGCGGTCAAAAATTTAAGACGACGAATTTAATTTCAATTATACACGTGTAATGAGTAACGCTAGGAAAACAAAAAAAAATATATTTTTGGAAATAGCAACTTAAGTTTAAAACCGAACATAAATGTTTTTGTAACTGTGTAAATAAATGAGTAAACGATTATAATTAAAGATAGAACATGATAGCTTATGTTATTTATAAAATATTAATAATTCCTTTCCTTTTTCCTTCTCGTCTGAAATTTTTGTCCGCTACTGTAAGTTCGAGTTTAGAGGACGCAAACAGGCAACTTTCCCGGCGAGGCAACTTCTCGAAGGAAACGTGTGCAGAAGAGGTCGACACGGTTGTTTCGAGGGCGTTACGGACGATGTACAGGGCGTTTCATAAACAGCTCGGAGTGCGAGTCGGTCCGCCATGGGATTCTCCGAAAAGGTTCGCGCCATACGGTCGGGGACGCGCCTGTCGCGGAAGCTTGTCCCTCCTTTTTTTTCTTCTTTTTTTTCCCCTCTTTTTTTTTCTCTCTCTCTGTTCCTCTATTGCTCGACTGCGCCGGGCCCGGCGGTAATTGGAGGCGGCGAATTGCTACGTTCGACTTTTCTCGGTTTCCGGGAGCTCTAACCGACCGTTGGCGCGGCCACGAGTGGCGGAGGAGGCCTAGCACTTAACCGTCTGCTTCGTTTCACCGATTCACTCGAGCGATGCACTCGACCGATGCGGCACGTTTCCTTCTCTCCTCCGCCTCTCATGCTCCCTCTATCTCTCTCCCTCTCTCTCGCTTTCTCTATTTTCCTCTCTCTATCTCGCTCGCTTTCTCTCGCTACTTCTCCCTTTATCCTCCCTCTCGCCCGCGCTCCCTCTATTTCCCGCGGCTTTTATTTTTTTTCCCCAATTGGGTCGACGACTCTCCTAGCGCTCTCTCTCCCTCTCGATCGCTGTTCAGTTTTATATTGATCACACGGCGGGACAGAGCCCGAAAAAAATATGCGAGCTCTCGCGGCCGCGCGGAGATTGTGTTCGGCGTAACGAGTGAAAGAGGTGTCCGGGGCCGGCGATCGTGCGCGCGCTAGCCGGCCGCTTTGATTGGGAATGGAGATTTCGTGTTACGATTTCTCTTTCGCGTTCTCCCCCACCCTGCTGCTGCTGCACGCCCCCTCTCGCGGTCCAACATTTTTCGTTTCCTTTCTGTCCTTTTTTTTTCTCGTTGCCGATCTTTTTTCTCGGCGCGATTCTTTGTTTAGCAACGTGTAGTCCCTTCCGAATGGGACGAACCCGCGCGGGAAATAGGGGGAGGGGAGCGTCCAGGGTTCGTAGAACCGTTGCTGTCATTAACCCCTTACCGTACTTTGACGAGACTGACTCGCGATGGAAATTACTTGGAATAAATTATTAAGCATGGATGTTATTCTGTTCTTTAAAATTAGAATAAAATTTTAAACCCTTGTTGTTAATGTTTAAGCATTCTAGTAAATTCAGGCACGGAATAGACATCAATGTTCTCTCCCTTCTAACAAAATTAGATTTATTAAAAAAATCCTAATTGCAGTGACTGTGGAGAAAATGGTACGGCGAGGGGTTAAAACGCGCGATCTCCGCGCAATCATCGTTTAGCGCGATGATAAACGATAAAAAGGTGTTCTGAAAAATTTTCTATCCACGGCCGTGTCGAGTTTTATGCCCGGCCGACCCGGTCGCCGTCGTGTACACGGTTTTTGATCGAAGAACGCGAGCGAGTTATGACGGCTCGTCTCGATACCCGAACGCGTTCGCTCGTCGTAACCTGGCTGCGCGCACGCCGTCTTGTTCGTGCGACGTGTCTCCCTCCCCTCCCGGTAGAAGGCAGTCGTAAAACCGTTCATGGCTTTCCAGTCGATCACCGAAACACAGAGGAATGCGCGGCAGCAACATGCAGCATGGAATATGGCGCTGCTTGCGGCGTTCCGCGGTATGCTAAATTGATTAACCCTTCGCGCGTGAAGCCGTTTTAAGTTTGGAACCGAAATGGCTAGTTCGGCCAGCTGTGTTAACAGTGACTCGTAAAACTATTACGCGTTTTAACCCTTTGCGCTCGAAGCCGTTTCAAAGGCAAGTCTAAGATAATTTTTCAGGCTTCTAGTATTTTATGTAACGAAAATTTATTCAATGCGTGCGAAATTGAGTCTCGCGATACGTGTAATAGTTAGACTTTCGACAATTTTTTCTGATATTTATAAAAATAATTTTGGAACGATTTCAATAATTTATAACGATTTCAACTGTCGCCGCTCGAGTGCAAGGGTTCAGTCTTAACGCCACAATACCGGTACTTTCCATTTTCGTCTGAATCCCTGATTGTGTGTACATCGCTGCGGCTCTTCCCCCACCCCTTCGCCGCGCGGTCCCAAGGAAAAGCAAGTGCGCACGCGAGCGAGTAAATTGGCATTGCCGCGCGGCATATCGCCCCCTCCCTCCCCCGCGAGAAGAGCTCTCGTTTTCGCAGCCGAACTCGCCGATCCCGCGGCGAGAAAGATCGAGGACCGCGACATCTGTCGTCGGAGAATTAACACGTTAAGCGCCACGCGCCGGTCCCTTGGAACCGATGATAGACTTTTCGGTTCAAATTGGCCAAACGAAAACCGATATCGCGTAATTTAAATGTTCGTTCTCGCAAGTACGCGAGGACCGACATGTTCGCCGCGATAGAAGAACGAAGAATCTAACGTCGGTCCGCAGGGACCGACGCGGCCCGAACGGAAAATCTAGGGACCGGCGCGACCCGAACGGAAAATCTAGGGACCGGCGCGTGGCGCTAAACCTGTTAAACGGCCAGAGGGGGGTGGAGTGGGGGGCATGCGGCGCCGGGGTCCCGTCGATGGTATTCGTTAACATCCACTCTAACGCCCGTGGGCGAGGTATAACGAGGCAACAGCGGCGCGGTGGCAGGCGTCGGCCCAACCGAGACACTCGACGAACTTATCGATTGCGGGGCTTCGAGGCGAGCACTCGAGGATTCCTCGAGATATCCTGAATCGCGGAGAGAGAGAGAGAGAGCGAGCGGATCGATCGGTTCGCGTTTTCGTTTCGGCACGCTCTCTCTTTTCTCTCTTTTTTTCTTTTTTTCTGCTCCCCGTGGAAATATTCACCGGCACTTTTACCCTTGCTCGCCGCGCGCGACGAGAGTTTAAGGTCCTGGCCGCGTTAAATTATGAACACTCGAGACACGCCGAGCGAAACACAACCCCCGCCGCGGCCCTTTGCGGATTTTCTGTTTGAGCGGCGACTCGAATGACGTTTACTCTCTCCCTCTCCCTCTCTCCCTCCCTCTCTCTCTGTCGGCCCCTCCCTCTGTCGCGTTAATTGGATCACTCTCGAGGTCCGCACACCTGCGACGAGCTTTTTTAATGTGGCTCAGTGGGCCACGCGCGATCTTCCGCGGATTTTTATCGACTCGCGTGCCTCGACCCCCCCTTTCCTGCCCCCCTGCGTGAAATGTTCCCGCCGCGTGTTTCTTTCACAGTTTCCGCGCGCGCGGCGTAAATGTCGCAATTTTCGCCGGAGATTACTATTCGGTCGGCTGTGCTACTTGCGCGAGCACCCTCGAGCCTCGAGTCTGCGTTAAGTTGGCGGCTTTTGTTTGATCTTTTTGAACTGTGGTTTGGGAGGATAGCGATGATGTTAGTATTGGACGCGAATAAATGTGTAGCGAGAATTTTAAGAATAGCAATGGATAGACAAGTATTAACCCTTTGCACTCGATGCCATTATAACTGAAATGCCATTTAATGCAAAAAATGCAAATGCAAAATGCCATTATAAATAAAATTTTGAAATAACTTTTCTGACATATAGCATTTCAATTTTATACGACAAAATGTATTTTATGCGTATGAAATTGAATCTTGCAGCTCATGCGGCAACAGTTATATTTTTAATAATTTATGAAATCCAATTTTGCATAGTATAAAAATTATTTTGGAACGTGCTGTAAGAATTTTGGTGGTGCCTCAGAGTCGCCACTCGAGTGCAGAAGGTTAAATTGACTGAGAATATTTTCTCTCTCTCTCGATAAATTTATAGTAACAATTATAAGAATAATAATAGATAGACAAGTCTTAAAACTAGTGTGAAATTGACTGAAAATATCTCTTCCCTCTCAACAATTCTAATAATTCAAAAATTACTTGAAAATATCCTTAAATTCTTCCAATCTCCCTTTATTTTATTTTTATATTCGACCTACATTAATTTTGCTTACAAACAAATAAAATCCGCAGTCTATTCGTAATAGAAAATTTACTTTTACACATTTACTATATTTAGTATATTATTTACTATGGTAAATAAGTAAGTATAGTAACATATTTACTATACTATAATCTATACTATACTATACTATAATTTCATATATTTCTAAAAAAATTGACTAGCCGCCATAAAATTACAAAGATGTAAAAAGACCCTTACAACAAGGTTATCATTTACTTATTATTTCCAACTTGTCGAAACAATTAACGAAAACAATTAATTCATCCTTCAATCATCGTTAATCGCTACCCACCCCCGAGAAAACATTTAATCCGCGCGAAGAGCCACCCCACGGTCTAATTGCAGTATACTAATCGTTCGGTCGCGACCGATTCGGCGACGACTACGGCGGTGCCATTATTCTACGGCCGGTAAATTATAGTTTATCGGGAAAGTTCGTACGAAACGGGAATTGGGTCGTTCGCTCTACTTTTCCGCGGCGATGCTATCCAGAACCGGCGAGCGAGCGAGCGAGCGAGCGGATCCATACCGCCGAAAAAGAAGGAATCTGGCTACGGCCGAGTGAAACTCCAGGCCCGGAGGGGGGGGGGGCCTGAGGGTGGAGGTTAGAATGACACATAACCGGGGCGAAGAAGCGTGCTCTATCCGTTCTAATTTTCCCGGAACCGAGAGAATTAGCTCCTCGCCTTCTTCCGCTTCAACGGCGGCCACACGACGCGGTTCGCGGCAGTTGGACGTGACGCGAGCCCGGAAGAAGAAAGGCCGGGGGTGGGGGAAGGAGGAGGAGGGAGGGAAAGATGACGCGGTAACGGACTAACCGGGGTCAGGGTAACACGCCTAACCGGGTGGGGAGCCGGGCGAACTACTACCCTTTCTAATTTCCAGAACGGACACCGAACTGGATCCCTCTACTTTCCTATCGCCGGCGATTCGCGCGAATTGCCTTCGGACTTTGAAGAGAAACGGTTCAAAGGACCGACGGGAATATGGGCCGCCACGTGGTCCTCGGAAATGTTCGAACGAGGCGACGAATTCTTTGCTGTCCTAAATGGTAAATGCTGTCTGGATAACCTAATGCAATTGACGTAGTATTATGCATTCAAATTGTGGTTATTGTTTACCACATCGTTGACCGGTCACGAGTTAAGTGGTGTTTGCATTTCGAAACTAATAACAGCCGGTGACATGAGATAGATTCAGCGTAAAATTGCCGGTCAACGATGTGTTTACACATTGCGTACGGGAGACGAGATTTCTCGTCTTTAGCGATTCGAACGTTGTGACCGTGAAACCGGATATCTTGTTTTCAGGTTTTTTCGACTCAATCGACGATTTAAGGAACTAAATATAGACTTTCCTGTTATGTTACCAGGGTAACATCTTAACAAATGGTTAGTAAAAAAAAAATGAATGTCAACTTTTCGAGAGCGTAAAAATGAGCCGTAAGCAATGCGTTAACAAACATCGTTAAATAATTGAAAAGTTCGTCGTCAGGAACTAGTCTCAGACACAAAAATAAATTCCGCTGGTTCCGATAACAGCGTTGAGAACCGAGCAGGACAGCGCCGGCCGCGAGAAGTAACAGGGCCGAATTCATTAGCGTCGCCCGAGTCGATTATAATTATTTGAATTCGGAATTATGCGCCACGCACCGGGTCGTCGGTGCGCTCGCGTGCCCGTGCACCGTTAATTGAATCGAAATCGATGCGAGCGAGAGACGGACAGCGCGTTTCGGGTCCGGACAGGCGGCGCGCGGGTATCGGTTGACCTGCGAGCGGATTCGAGGCGGACCGTGTCGATTACGCGTGCACGCCCGGCGGCGGCCCGCTCTCCTCGCGATCGCTCCCGGGGGCCGCGCGACGTTGGTGTTCGGGTTCGCTGCTCCTCGCCGCTCCTCGCCTATTTCTCCCCGAGCCTCCTATATTTTCCTCGGGATTTATACGCGCCACTTTACCGGGAATAAATTATGCAGAAGTCGAACGTACGTGCCCAGATTCCGGAATCGAATATCAGGAAATAATCAAGAATGAATTATTTATTGGGTCGCGATCGCGCGCGCTCCGTCTTTCTCTCTCCGGTCGCCTTGGGTGCCGGGCGGAGCTGAGCGGAGCAGAGCGAACGCGAGCAGAGTGGAGCAGAGTGAAGTAAATCTGAGCAGGACAGAGCTGAGTAAAGCAAAGCTGAGTAATGCAGAGCGAAGCAAAGCAAAGCAAAGCTGAGTAATGCAGAGCGAAGCAAAGCAAAGCAAAGCTGAGTAAAGCAGAGCGAAGCAAAGCAAAGCAAAGCTGAGTAAAGCAGAGCTTAGCAAAGCAAAGTATAGCAAAACAAAGCTGAGTAAAGCAGAGCGAAGCAAATCAGAGCGAAGCAAAGCAGAGCGAAGCAAACCAAAGCTGAGTAAAGCAGAGCGAAGCAAATTAGAGCTGAGTATAGCAGAGCTTAGCAAAGCAAAGCAAAGCTGAGTAAAGCAGAACGAAGCAAAGCAGAGCGAAGCAAAGCAAAGCTGAATAAAGCAGAGCGAAGCAAAGCAGAGCGAAGCAAAGCAGAGCGAAGCAAAGCAGAGCGAAGCAAAAAACAGAGCTGAGTAAAGCAGAGCTTAGCAAAGCAAAGCAAAGCTGATTAAAGCATAGCTTAGCAAAGCAGATCGAAGCAAAGCAAAGCTGAGTAAAGCAGACCTGAGCAAAGCAGAGCAGAACGAAGGCGATCAGAGCCGAGCAGAGCCGAGTCGGTCAGATATATCTCGGGTCGAAGGAAATAAAGACGAAACGGGTGACGCATGGGCAGGATCGGTAACGAGGAGAAAATCCGATGAAAAGAGTCGGCGAGGACGGGGAATTGGAACGGGGGCTCTTCTCTCTGGCTTGTGCGGCTCGTACGGCCGCACACGCTACGCGACGAAACTGACAAGGAAGCCCCCGCGAAACGCCAACTCTGGTTTGATGGGACTCCGCCGGCTTGCGAAACTGCCAAAAGTAAGAGATATGGCCGCGCGTTTTTCACATCTCTTCGCTAAGATTTAGGGGATCACCGCCGCTCTTCCTACTTTAAGCCCTGAAAAAGCTTGCGCCACGGTAGAAAATATTTAACCCTTGCGGAACGGTTGCTGCGATTTTTTGAACGGTTGAACGATTTTCACCTGGGGCATTTAAATCGTTCGCTTGATTATCGAACCATTGACAATTAAATAAAATAAATTATCAGTGTATATTAACAGTTATTGACATCATAAAGAGGTTTTCTCTTTGGCACCGCTGAAGACTAGCTTCTCTGCTGAATGTTAACCCTTTGCGGTCGAATGACGACTCTAAAAATTATGATGCCACGTTTTAAAATAATCTTTATCGAATTTACTAATATTTAAAAAATTGTTAACAGCTATTATCTGTAACATAAGTCATAAATTTTATATTGTATAAAATGCTGCAAGTTATATAAAATGGAAACGATGTAAGTCTGAAGAAATATTTTGGATTTCCAGTTAAAACGGCTCCGACTGCAAAGGGTTAATCAATTTCTTATTCTAAGTAAAATTATTTATATAAAAACACGTAATATTATCTAAATAAATCGAAGACAAATTAGAATTTCAAAAAATCAGGCTTACGCTTCTCCAACTTAAATAATATTATTATTATACAATATCATCGGAACAAGACAACATTAAATTTCGAGAAGCATAATTAACATAGAATTTCATAAAATTTGCGCGTTATTTGGTAAACGTTTCTCGTAAATAAAATCGTCCATATCCGACGAGTTCCGGGGAATATTTATGTCCGGGCGCGGGGCAACTGTTGCACACGGCTCGCGATTTAAGAAGAAATGACGTGGCACAAATCGGCGGGAAGCATCGGGAGTGCTGTTCACCGTCGCGGTTAAAAGGCGTTCAAACGAAAGCACCACGGTTAAAGATACTCTAATTGGCGTCGTTCGGAAAAATATTCAAATCGCGCGCGCGCCACTCTCAGTTTCGAAAAGCTGGCGTAAAAAGGTGTTCGCAAAGTTTCAGGTGGTGTTCGGTAACTGCGCGCGCGCCAGAGTTCCTCGCAAATGTCAATAACACGCGCGCGTGTCAACCGTTGAGAAAGGGAAAGCCGTGGAAAGATCGGTAACGGTCGTTGTATTTCTCGCTTCGCGACGGGCCCGCGAAAATTCGTGGAAATCGGAGAACACCGGTCGCTTCGAATGCCAAATCGGCGCGGAAATGCAACGAAATTTCCCGCGCGTTTTCTATGCGCGGACGTAATGCGCGCGGATCCCTCTCGCGGATTATCTAAAAAGTAAAAGCCGTGGAAAAATGCCGGCCGAATTTAATAATCCGCGGGGCTAAATCAATTGACCCGTTTGATTCCATTTTGCGCGGCCGCGAAATTGGTTTATACGGGAAACATCGGCCAGCGCCGGGCGCGGCCTCGCGAAGCGACGCGGATATAACTCGGGAGTACTTAACGAGTCCCTGGCTGCTGCTGGCGGTGGTGGTATCATTATCTCTAACGGGGAAAATTAGCCGGTATCGTTGCCGAAAATGTTTTCGACTCTTGTTCATCATCTCGTTGCCGGAAAAACGACGGCTGCGGGACGCGGGAACGCGACCGACCCTCGCATTTTGCGGGACCGAGACAGCGAATACACCGTTGCCAACTCGGTGTAATTAAGTAATTAGTATGACAACGATAGCGGCTCGCGCGCGCGCTAGCTAAATGGGGCCGGGCAAAAATAATGACAGACCGTATCGAAAATATTGCGGCGGCTAAACTGTTTAACACCGGTTGCGCCGGATAATTGGGGAAACTGCTCCCACGCGCGATGGATTACACTTGGAATGACCCTGTTCCCGGGCGTTCTATTTTCAAAAATCCGAGATACTTGCACGAATCAATCAACGATCAACTCGATCTATATTACTAAATTAATTCTAATAAATTAATTCTTTGTATTATTTATATATTTTTAATTTTCTAAAAATCTAGAAATCGATGGCATTTTCTATTGTTTTGGAAAACTGTCAAGGTTTTACAAAATGTTACAATTTTGTGGAAGATTGATACAAAAATTAAACGGTAATGATTTTACTTGAAACGGTAAATTACAATAATTATTTTCTTGTTAAAGAAATTTTTTACAATTTTTTTATTTTTTCAAATACTTGATAATTCGAGGCGAAATATTCAATTTGTGTGCGTTGATATTATTTTTCTTTTCTTTTTTTTTAATAATATTGTGAAAGTCATAAATTATGCTAAATAATTTAGCTTGGAATGTTGCTATGTTTTTACATTTTTTCCTGGAAACTGATCATAGTAATTAAGTCACGGTGATTATATCAGTATACAGAAATTGACGCACTTCTTAATGGCACAATAAAAATAAATCGCTCGAATACAAATAAAAGTCCATTTTATTAAATATTTCGCGCGCTTTATATATTTCAACTACGATCAAATTTGTACTTATATAAAACAAATTGACATACAATTGAAATATATTCAATGTCAATTATCATTTTTATTGAATTTCAAGAAAAAACGACATTGATAAAAAAACGAGTTATCAGGGATTTCGAACATCACGCTAAAGCTGTCTTATCAGTCAAGTGACCAGTTTTAAATTTTTCATTTAATAATTATAAAAATTATACAGCTGCCCCCATTAAAAATTGTTGAACATTATAAGCACTGTTATAAAAATTCTGCAAAAATTGAATAAATTCTAGTTAGGTCATTTTTACGGGGCAATTTTTATCATTCGCTTTAGAGGTGGATAGGTTTAATGTAAATGGACACAGTAATTGGCACAGTCGCCCCACGCGTGTCGCGCTTCTCGAAGACCGATAGGTATTCCCCCAGGGTAATCGCGCCGAGCCCCGGGATCGGAAAGACCGCCTCGATTACGTCGGCCGGTCTTATTCGATTAAGAGAATTAAGGTTACAGAGCGTCGGACGCGCCGCGCGGCGAACGCATAAACGTTGTTGCCCCGGTTAGCAGAACACACCCTGACCGCAG
>NC_135778.1:3090641-3160564 GCF_028453695.1 Augochlora pura | reverse complement strand
TAAGGTTTAGATTTAAATAATTATGAAATAGTAAAACTGTTGATAGGAGTCACAAGAATAAATTTTGTATGCATAGAAATTTATTTCGTTAAATACAATGGAAATACCACGAGCCAGAAAAATTATTCCAGTTTTAAAAATATCTAAAAAAATTCCTTCAAGATTTGCCATTAAACACAACGGACAGAACGATTACGATGAAATTTTCGCGAGCGATAGTTCCCCGGAATTTCACGAACGTTTTTCTCTGCGCGTCCACCGCGTTGAAAGGACGAAAATATCCCTTAAACGCGCTTCTTTTTGTATCGCTAACTCCGCGGGGCACGTTCGAACGCTGCGTCGATTCCAGCGCGACGATTCGCGGCTCCCCGTGTAATTCGTTTCGAAGTGTACTGTTTTGCGATTCTTTTTTCTTTGTTTTTCATTTTCGACGCGTAGAGGAGGCATTTCGCCGGCCGGCGGCCAAAAATGCACGGAAAATCTGCTGTCTATTGTTTCCTCTGAGCACGAGGACGCGCGGTTCGGATTCAGTTTCCAGGAAACAAAGCCACGGGCGGCGCGAGAGGAGAGGAGCAGCAAAGCTCGCGGTTCGCGGATGAGTTTATACTTTTGAATACGGGGGAAAAATATTCCGTGTTTTTCTTGTTTGCGCGCGGGGAAAATTGGAAAACGATCGTCGCGCGAGCGCGGCGGAAAGACAGATGCAGGCTTTTGTCTTTCGCGGGGAAACGTCGACGGAATTAGGTGACTCGAACGGAGATATTTTCGAGACGTCGCGTTTCGCTTTCGCTGACTAACGTTTAGGGGCGACGGGGACTGGCTGGCACGATGGGACAAACAACGTGAGTCAGATTAAACATGGCCGACCGACGGTGGAATTTATAACAAACCGTGCCGCCGTGTCATGGCTTTGCAATTTTGCTTTGGAAAACAATTAAGGCGACGATACGTGTCGTTGGACAAGGAATGCGAAGGAGCTCGGACTAGGATCTGAAGAATAGTGTATAGTTTGATGCGTTCGGGAATGCGATTGGTGTTGGTTGAAATATGGTTGTAGGTGGACGATTAAAAATCGCTAAAAATCGCTAAAAATTTCTAAAATCGCTAAAAAGCGCTAAAATCGTTAAAAATTGCTAAAATCGCTAAAATCGTTAAACATTGCTAAAAATTACTAAAAATCGCTAAAATCGTTAAAAATTGCTAAAATCGCTAAAAATCGCTAAAATTGCTAAAAATCGTTAAAATCTTTAGAAATTTCTAAAAATTGCTAAAATCGCTAAAAATTGCTAAAATTGCTAAAAATCGCTAAAATCGTTAAAAATTGCTAAAATCGCTAAAATCGTTAAAAATCGCTAAAAACCATTAAAAAGCGCTAAAAATCGCTAAAATCGTTACAAATCACTAAAAACCATTAAAAAGTGCTAAAAGTCAGAACAAAAGCTTACTATTTCTATAAAACAATATCGAAAGCATCTGCTATCGCCACTCCATAAACCTAGCATTGAATAAATCGAATCAGTTTCGAGACACGCGTCGAAGGGTTTCGAGAATGAAATAAGAAATGAGATTTCAACGATTAAATAAGTCCGCGTTAAACAGTTGATCCAGCGACGCGTCACGGAGAGGCTCGACTGCTCCCGTTCCCGACGAAGGAAGAAATTAAAACTAATCGACGACGATTTCCTGCGGGATAAGACGTGGCGGGGGAGGTGGCCAGGGAGAAAGAGAGAGGGAGAGAGGGTGTTTCTCGGCGGTCATGGATCACAGAACGGCCGACCGCGTGGAATTCCACTGGATGCGCTTCGAGATAAAGCATTTTCCACGTGTGTTTAGCCCGTCGGGACATCGATGGTGCGGTCTCGGTTCGAGATGCCGTGGTGGTGGGTACCGGTGGGATATACAGGGTGTCCATCCACCAGCACAGATTATACAGAGACGAAAGAAGTTTGTTATTACTTCTTACGGCGAACAAATCGATGCATATTGAATAAAGACACTCGCAATGATTTTCGAAGAATAAAAGTGACCTTTCACCCTTTGTCAATATATCGACGGTATATACAAAGAAAACACTGCGAAAATGTCGTTTTACTGTGTAAGTTTTTTTTTACGTAATTTTTGATACCGAACGTCTAAATGAAATTAAGTAATATATATATAATTGATTGAGAAATATTAAGTAATAAAATCTTGAATATAATATCGAATTTCTTAGCATTTATTTTCTTAGCGTCAAAGTGTAATGCAAGATCCAGTGAAGAATCTATCAGACGATCTAAGGAACGAACGAAAATTGTTTAATAAACGAACGGTAATATTCCAGTGAATTTATCTTTGGAAACACTTTAAAATAGAAACGATCTCAGTATCTAATTTTAATAAATTAGTCAAGCGAAAATCTTACAAAATCTTATAAAATAGATTACTTTTATAAATCGTTTGATAATAATAGATTACAACAACTTTGATTACTATAATAATTAACACGTCAATCGGCGCTTTAAAAATCAATATATTACTTTTATTCATTAATTATCGTCGTTATAACTATGAAATAAATATATTGTAGTACATTCTTTTGGAGACTAATTCTTCGATTCTAACTTGTCATAAAATATTTTTTCAACGCATTGAATAGTTATTTAACCATTTGCTACAAGTGGTACACGCGGCACGGAATGCGTTAATAGATAACAAGAACAATAATAGCTAACTTTGATAAAATAACCTACAAAAGATCTAAAGCTATACAACCGAATCACTGTGAAAATTTCATTATAAAACAGCACTAATAAACTAATAAAATTTGTCACACGATACGCGAACTATTTTTTCAACCGACTCTTAATTCACTGGACACGTCGACTCGTTCGACGACGATCTCTCGATACTCGATCGTTTCGTAGAAAAACGCGCGACCGGTATAGAGGAAACACCCTGTATACGGTCGCGCGGTTCTCCGCGGGGCGGTGCGAGGGCGGGCGGGGAGGAGAGGGGCTTAGGAGAAAGGCAAGAGATTCACATCGACGGCCGGGGCATTTGTTCCAAGATGATTCCCAGATGCTTGATCGCTCAAGCAGATATAATCTCACGAGCGGGCAAACGGGATGATTTTAAACAAAGGAAGCCACCCGTTGAAGCATGATTGAAGTTCGCCACGGTACGTGGTTGTTCTTTGGCGAGCCTTTTAGACGCCTTCGCAGAAACCGCGCGCCGCCTGGCAACACCACGGGAACATTCGTTGCTGAATATACACGGCGATACGGATCCACCAATCGGACGATGGCTTATTAATTATGATTTAGCTACTGGCGATTTTTTCTAACATAAATTTTCGATACAGTGCTCGAAATAATTATTCGATGGAATACTTTCTCGTATTTTATTCGAATTATCATTATTCGTGAATTATTCTGCCTGGTTATTTGAACAATGCTATTTATTTATAAGAATATTTCTGTTCGTTCAAACAAATAATTCTAGTTATTTCAATTAATAGAATGAACCCCTTGCACTCGAAGCCATTTTCACTGTAAATTCGAAATCATTTCTCTGGTTCGTGGTATTTCTATTTAACTATTTTATTCTATTTAACAAAATAAATTGTTATACCCACAAAATTTATTCTCGTGACTCTTACCAACAGTTTTACCACTTGACAATTCTTTAAATCCTAAACCCTGCAAAAATTATTTTCGAATGAAATAGAATAATTTTAGTGGTGCCCCGGAGTCGCCACTCGGGCGCAAAGGGTTAAAAAGTGGCGTCTCCGTCGAAGCCGCGGCGTCACGAGCGGGACCAATCGATCCCCGAATGCAAAGCGGAAAAGGGCCGCGCGAGATTCCGTCACGGAACCGTTTCGAGCGCGCGAGGAGACGAAACAAGCGGAGCGTGCGCGGCCCCCGAGTGTTCCCCGCATAAAAGATGAAAAGGATTCCTTGGGATTCAGCGCCGCGATCCGAAGCGGAGAGAAAAAAAACGCCTCTCGTCCGACCGTCTTCACGGACACCGGGCATTATACAGCGTAGGAAGCGTAGAACCGAATGTTTTCTGCGACGTATCAATCAGCGGCGGGATCGATCGGCAATGCTCGGTGAAACCGGAGGAGAGCGAGAGCTCGGTAACAGATTACGCTAAATCAATGTTACATCAGCGGGGTTTTTTGCCGGCCGCTAATGATACAGCGTAATCGATGCCCCGTGGTCGCGCGGCGATAAATAAACAGACAAGATCGGAGATCCAGTTTTCCCCCTTCGGTCTCGCGCGCTCAATTAGACGGGTGGCTTCAATTAGAACGCGGCCGCTCCTCCTCCGCGTGTTTCCCTGGGCCCTCCCTCCCCCTTCTTCGCTTCCCTCTGTCCCTCGTACATCAACCGGCACGGAGGAGACAACACGCTCGTGCTCCGCCCTTACCTCGGGTAAATCAATCGTCGGGTACGCGACGGAAAAGAAAACGCGCGACACATCGAATCCCCGGCTCGGATGCCTTTCGCGAATTTACCGCTCTGCTCGACGGCGGCCCGGGCTTTGTTTCCGTGATCCAAACGATCGGCCGGCCTTGTTGCCGCGGATTCACCAAACGATCTGTTACATCAATCACATACAAACAGAGAAATTATGAAATAATGAAATAAGACGAGGAAATGATTTATAAAGGAATTAATGTACGACGATGTCAATTTATGAAGGAATTAGGGTATACGGAAATGAAATGTAGAAAAAATTAATGTATAATGTGATGAATTTGCAACGAAATAGATGAAAGAAATTAACGAAGTAACGAGACAAAATAAAAGAAGCTAAAGCCGAAAGAAATTAATGTATAACGAAATTAACGAAATAACGAAATAAATTAAAAGAATTTAAAACCAAAAGAAATTAATGTATAACGAAATTAACGAAATAAAATAAAAGAAGTGAAAACCTAAAGAAATTAACGATATAACGAAATTAACGATATAACGAAATTAACGAAATAACGAAATAAAATAAAAGAATTTGAAGCCTAAAGAAATTAACGTATAACGAAATTAACGTGTATCAAAATTAACGTATAAACAGTTACTATAAAAAACGAGGAAGGATTCCTCGCACCTGCTCGCGCCGAAGAATCATTCCCGGTAATCCGTAACGCGATCTTAATCGTGGAAAAGGACGAGGAAGCCTCGGCGACGCCGCGCGCAAAGGGTTAACCCGTTGAAGTCGAGAAGCAAAAGAACGGTGGCGTGAAATGAATCACGTGCTAGCGCGAGAAGTCGCGAGGATCTCCGAAGAATAGAGCAGATGGCACGCGAGCGATCGTTAGAACAATTCATTTCCGTGGTGTTTTATTCTTTTTTCGGTGAAAGAAGAAACGAGGGGAAAAGCCCGGCGAGATAGACAGAGAGAGAGAGAGAGAGAATGAGAAAGAAAGAGAATGAGAGATAATAAGGTGGCCCGTTTTTCAGCGAAGAAGGCCACACGGAATGGGCAGAAAAAGGGGTGGGGACGCGTGCGCCGGTGGAACCAATATGTTTCCCGGCAGAGAGAAAAAAGAGCGGCGCGACGGTTGCGACCTGCCAGATGCACACCGCTTTATGAACACGGCCGTGTTAACGCTATATCGATATCTTTTGATGTTACGTACCCCCACCCTCGCCTTTCCCTCTTTGCACCGTATACAGTCAATACCATAAGTGTTCGTACCCTCGTCGCTTATGAGAGAAATTTGTTGAAATCAAGGTGTTAGATACCCAGCTGATTACTCAGCTATGAGAATCGCCTATTGACTAATGCGTCGCATCCAAAAAATATTAACCCTTTGCCCTCGTAGCCATTTTATCTAAAAATATGAAATAACTCCCCTGGCTCATAGTATTTCTATACTGTATAACAAAGTGCACCTTTACGCCTACGAAATTGATTCTTTTGCAATTTATAGCAACAATTTCACTACTCAACAATGTTTTTAAATCTCAACTTTATTATTGTAAAAATTATTATCGACCTCAATTGAGTAATTTTAGTGGTCAGAGTCACCATTCGAGTGCAAAGGGTTAACCCCTAGCAGACGACGACTTTTTTGACCAAGTGAGGCAGCAGGACGAGACAATTTATATATAAATTATTTTAATTTCTACATAATAAAAATAAAATTGATGTAGGATTAATAATTAATTATGATGTAGGATAAATAATGTAATTGTATACAATTATATGATTTATATAAAAATTATCTTAACAGAAACATTGTTCGACTGTCGCCTCTCATTCGTCCAGCAAAAACGCCGTGGCTAAATAAGGGTTAAATAAGATAATAACAAGGTTTAAGGGTTAAATAAGATAATAACAAGGTTTAAGGATAAAATAAGATAATGAAAAGTTTATTGCAAAATTTTCCACGCTTCCCTTGATTTCAACAGATTTCTCTTATAAACAACGAGGGTACGAATAGTTATGGGACTGACTGTATGCGTTCACGTGTGTTGAGGTACGTGTACGGCTGCAGAGTGGACTTGGAACTTTTGCGAGGTAAGCGAACCGAGAGATCGGCATCGATTTCATTCCCGATGCCGCCGTCGCCGCTCTTTCGTAAACGAGAGTGTCAGCGCGCGCGGACCGGCTACTGTCCCGTCCCGCTCGTTCTTATTAAGCTAACGAACCCGCTGATTTAATGAAACGCAACGAGAGCCGGCCGCGCTCTACACGGTTAATATACACGCGGGAACACGGTCGAGCGTGAGAGGCTGCCGCTGCGCGGATTAAGTGGAAATTAACTTGCCGTCTCTAATCGATTATCATTCCACGTTTTTCGTTTTCGTCGGCGGCCCAGTGAACTTTAGCCCGCCAGCTCTCTCTCTCTCTCTCTCTCTCTCTCTCTCTCTCTTCGCGTAAGTACACACCGCCGCGGTCGATCGGCCGTGAAAGGCCCCATTGGATTTTATTGCTTTGATCCGGGGAATTATCTGGAGAAAATATTTTGGTCGAGAGGAGGAGCTCTCACGGAATTCTCGGCTGTCGGTTAAGGGGTCTCCTACGGATCCAGGACGACGCGAGACTATCCGATGACCACCGTGGTCCCGATTCCTGCAGAGTCCGGGAACTGCTTTCCCTTTCTTTATTCTAGCGACGTCTTTTGCTACTATTTAGTATTTAGTATATACGTCTTTATTCTAGCGACGTAATATTGTTGTGGGCGAGAGTCCAACCGGCGCGAAAAATCTAATCGACCCGTGTCGCCTCGAAAAATTCAAAGTATCCCAAACCTTTTATTATATCCCATTTGATCGATGCCTCTCGCGGCGCGCATCGAACGCGAAATAGTCGACGAACAACCCGGCACCGCGATTCAACAGTGGAAAACCTGCCGCGTCGGCGGAAGTTGGAAACGTTCGCGCGGGCGCTTTGCTAAATACGCCCCAATAAAAGTTGCCTCTCTCTCTCTCTCTCTCTCTCTCTCTCTCATCGTGCCGCTTTGCTATAGAATAGCGCAACTCCTTGATTACGTTTAATAACATCGGTTATTCGTAGCTCTCTCTCTCTCTCTCTCTCTCTCGCCACTCGCGCCTCGCATGCCGCGTTTGCTTCGCGGTACACATTTCATTTGGGTCGTTTCGCGTACGGTGTGGGGGGGGGGGGGGGGGGGGGGGGGGGGGGGTTAATACGCTTCCCTTTCGCGCGCCGCAAACTGGACGGCGCCGCGCGCGCGCTTGCTTTTTTACATTGTTTATTTCAACGGGAGACGCGAGATTTTGTTTGATCTTTTTAATCGGGTTAACGCGCCGCGTTTTATTCCCGTCGATCTTATTATATATATTCCCGTCGAACCCGCTCGATAATTTTAGCTTCATTGGTTATCTTGTCGTTTCGATTTTTCTTCCTTTTTTTTTTTCTTTTTTTTCTTTTTTATTCGAGACGTCTGTGACATCCGTTGCGCGGCCGCTATATAAAAATAATTTCAATTATCGGGGCTGGCGGAGAGCTTCACGGAACACGAAACACGGTCTCGTGCGTTCTAAAGTGTTCGGGTCACGTGTATTCTCGTGCGCGCCCCTGATATTTTGTTGAACTATGCGACGGTTAAATATAGAAGCGCGCGATTCAAATTACATTTGTTCGAATCGATATTAATTCGTATAAAGTCATACGAGTTCGTATTAATTCTTATAAAGTCATACAAGTTCGTATTAATTCGTATAAAGTCATACGAGTTCGTATTAATTCGTATTAATTCAGAACAGTTTATATTAATTCGTACTGATTCATTATAATTCGTATTAATTCGTATCGACTCGTAATAATTCGTATTAAATCGTGTCGACTCATAATAATTCGTATTAAATCGTGTCGACTCATAATAATTTGTATTAATTCGTATTTATTCTTATCAATTCGCATCAAAGCATATAAATTCATATAAATTCGTATTAATTCTTATCAATTGGTAACAATTCACATAAATTCGTATAAATTCATATTAATTCGTATTAACTACGAATTCATATAAATTCCTATTTAATTCATATTAATTCGTATAAATTCGTACAAATTCACATAAATTCGTATAAATTCATATTAATTCATATTACCTCGCATTAATTCGTACAAATTCATATAAATTCGTATTTAATTCATATAAATTCGTATTTAATTCATATTAATTCGTATAAATTCGTACAAATTCCTACAAATCCCCAACACTCCCTATAATCCCCCCTAACTCCTACCAAACGTCATACATCGACGCCAAAGAAACTCAACATCATTCCTCCCCTCAAGAAAGCATCTGAGAACAGCATCAACGCGCAGCCTAATGTACGAAACATTACGTTCGTAATCTTGATACGAGCCCGGCACGCGAAGCCTGCCGCGATTAAAGCGAGGCTCTGCCTCCGATTTCCATTCCGCCCTACAATTATACAGACAGTTTCGTTCGCCCTGCGCGAACCTGCGCGAGCGTCGTCCGCGACAGAAGTTCGACAGGCTCGTCGATCGTCGTCCGAACGTCGAGCGCCAAAACGCGCAGAGACAAACACACACAAGGGGTTGGAAATTCCCGCGGACGTTCGCGGCGTGGAAACGACCGCGGCTCGATGCCGTTACTACCGGCGAAGGCTTTCGGAGCATTAGCTCCGCGAGGTCTATGGATTTCACGATGGAGAGCGGCAGAGAGAGCTCCGCGGAGTTCGTGTTACCTTGACGAGGCTCTCCCGACAATGCATCACCAACGTCACTGCTAGAATCGTATTTCGTTTTTCGTTCGAGCGCGGAGAGCTGGCTGGCGAGAGCGGGAACGGGGGAGAGGAAGAAATGAAGACAGAGGCGAAGGGAGAAATAGGGAGAGAAATAGAGACAGAGGCGAAGAGAGAAATAGAGAGAGAAATAAAGACAGAGGCGAAGAGAGAAACAGAGAGAGAAATAAAGACAGAGGCGAAGAGAGAAATAGAGAGAAAGAGAAAGAGAGAGGGAAACAGCGCGCCGTTCTCTCACGCAACCGTCCGCTGCGTGTTCTCCCCGGGCCGGGGGTATACAGAAAAAACAGAGGGACAGAGGCGGAGAAAGAGAGATACCATCAACGATCGAATGTTCCTCGCGAGTGGCTGGCTATCGGGCCGCGCGGCTTGTTCTTTTTATCACCGGGTTCCCCCTTTTGTCTTGCTTTTCTCTCCGCGTTGTTTGCGCATCAGTTGAAGCGTGGCTACGCTATTTTCAAGACCGAACCGCGGCCGATTCATCCCCCCCCCCCCTACCCTACCTCTCCTTCTGCGGCTAGAGAGGCCGCCACCCCCGCGCGCGCGCCTCACCCCCCACCCCTTCGGCGGCGTCGCCATTTTCCGTCGCTAAAACTACAAACGAGCAGCGCTGCCGGAATTTTCCTACCATCACATCCCCGAGCCCGGGATATATTTTGCGTCTCTAATTGGAACCACCTATTGTGCGCCCGCTGCGCGCTTACAACTTTTTTCGTTTTCTTCCTTCTCTCTCTCTCTCTCTCTCTCTCTCTCTCTCTCTCTCCGCCCCCTCGGGGCTCGTTTTTAATAATAAATCGCCTGGCCCCACCGGTGAACACACGGCCGGCGTGCGCAAAATCGTCGGAGCAAAATCGAGGTAAATTCGAGAGACCTCCGGATATAGGAGAGAGGAGTTCGATATACGCTGCTGACAGACACACGGTGGCCCGACGCGAAGTAGCGTCAAGAGATTTTGATGAGCGCAAGCCGAAGTTTCGGGACGGGGAGGATGAACCGATCCCAGCGCGCGTCCGTTGTCGGCACGGCGGAAGCTGCTCGGCGAGGCGCGCCCGCCAGTTTTTGAATCCCTTTTTCTGATCGGCCATTGTTTGCCCGAGACTGTTCCGCGATGCGACTTCGTGCAGCGTGTGTTCGGGGCTGTACCCTTTTCTACCGTTTCGTCGGAATTTTCGTTTTTTCTTCGGCTAGATGGTGGACGTCGATCGAGACTGCCTTCGTTTGTGAATCTGAGCGATGGTAGTTGAAATTTTGTGGAAAGGGCTGGGAATAATTATAGATTGAGAATTATATTTTTAACGATATTTGTCGAAAGCTTAACGAAATATTATACTTGTATGTTTCGGTATTAGAAATAATAGAAAGTAGGAATAAACAGGTAGAATATTTTGTTAAGTTTTTTGGATATTGCTATTAATGTGAAAGTTATTTTGAATTTATTATTATACACGCCATTGTACTGTTTTATCTTCAATTACACGAAAAATCGCGAGTTAATTATTGGTTATTATTGATAGACTACAGGACCTTTTAACCCTTTGCACTCGAGTGGTAACTATGAGGCACCATAAAATTGTTCTATCGCGTTGCAAAATAATCTCTATACTAACAAAGGTTACATTTAAAAAATTGTTAAGGTTACTTTATGTTATTTTTACTAATGGCAAGATTCAATTACAGATACATAAAATATACTTTTTTTATATAATACGAAAATGATATATGCCAGAGAAATTACTTCAGATTTCCAGTTGAAATGGCTTCGAGTGCAAAGGGTTAAATTGTCCAAGTCGACTATGAAGAACAAAAATTTGTCTGATAACTTATAGCAAACAATGTCCTCGAATTCCCGGTATAATTGCAATCGAAATGATAGAACGATAATTTACAATATTTTGTTCAACTTGAAATCTATGAAATAAACATAAAATACAGAATATTCATAGAATCTCAAATTCCCAGTATAATTGCAATCGAAATGATAGAACGATAATTTACAATATTTTTGTTCAACTTGAAATCTATGAAATAAACATAAAATACGGAATATTCATACAATCTACGGCAGCGAAATAAAAAGGTCGTCGCGGTAATTGCGCCGTCGAATTTGCATAAAAGCTATAAATGTTAAACGCGTCTACGAACAATGAGCGTAGACGTCGCGGAACGTTTAATGAAAAGGCCGCGCGCGCCGTTGTCCTCCGGCGGAGCAAAATTTCCGGCGAACTTCTCCGCGTCGAATCCGGCAACGTCGTCGCTCGATAATTGAGTTAAGATGACCCGCTCCAATTTTTCGCCACATACTTGGCGGAGCTCGGTCGCGACGCGTCGAATCGATATATCCGTATAGTGGAGCGAAATTCCAGGCATCCGGATGCCTAGCAGCTACTTAACAAGTTTCCACGAGCCCTACGGGGCCAAAGAAAATTCCTGTCGCCGAAACCCGACACCGATATATACAGTCAGTCCCATAAGTATTCGCACCCTCGTTGCTTCTAAGAGAAATCTATTAAAATCAAGGGACGCGTGTAAGATTTAGCAATAAACTTTTTATTATGAATGAACGCATGTATAAAGTTTATTTATACCAAATTATAACAAAATTGATTAACTAATAACAGAAATATATTGATTTTACTCCTCGTGGTACGTAATAACAGTCCACAAAAGTATTCGTACCGTTCTTAGCAGAGTCCATTATTTTTTATAACCTCAGCACATCTTTTTGGCATTGAATCTATTAATTTTTCACATTTCTCTACCGTAATATTACAGTAGAGAAATATTGTCAATATTGATGACTCAATACTGTTTACATTTAACACACGAGCCATCGAGAATTAGAAGGTCAAGCATTCGTCTTCGTTATCCCAAAATAAGAAACTGATTGGAAAGACAGTGCTTACATTACACGTGTACAATTGAAATTAAATTCGTCGTCTTAAATTTTTGACCGCTACTGTAGCTCGTCGCCGTGGCCGTCGTCGACGACGTCGCTCCAATATTTACACGATAACGAAGGCTTTTCGATCGAATTACCAAGCTGTCCGACCGGAATAAATGATAACGACACTCGAAACGAATCCGCGTCCGTTTTATCGAGGAAAACCTGGCCGCGGGGCGGCCGTGTTTCGGCGGCCGGTAAACGAAATCTCTGCCCAACGGTTTAATGCTCTCTCCATCAGCGTTGTCATTCCATTATTCGACGCTTTTGTGGAGTATCACGGAATTACTATTCCGGCCGGTGTACACATTGAAATTAAAATTTACTAATTTCCGGGGGGCGGAACGGGCTTTTGTAGATTACCGGGCACCGGCACACGCGCGATTCATTAATATTCATATTTTCGATTTTTATTGGATTTCGGCGAGCGGCGCCGCTCGCCGGTTTCAATATGCCCGGTGTCCGTCGATATTGAAAGAGGAGGACTTTGACTTTCCGTGTCCGAAGAACAATAAAAGTTATTGTGTCGGAGACCGCGCGCGCGCGCGAAAAAACCGAATTTATGAATTCTGCTACGGCGGAGTTTCTGATTTATTAAAATCGCTACCGGATCCCGAAGGAGGGAGGGGGGGGGCGAAGCATCCCGTTTCAACCCCTTCGTTTTTGAAATTCGTTCCAGGGGTGAAAGCTTGATTTCCAGCAAGAATCTCTTCCGATCCGCTCGTTAATATTTTATATTAATAAGCGTTAATATTTTTTTATATTAACAAGCGAGAGCTAATCTACCGAATAAGTATGATGTTCGAAAGTTGGAGGACGATGTTCCATTTTCTTGTGAGACAACGGAAATTACTTTGCATCCGTGATACCAGCTTTCTCGTCCTTCGCTCTTGAATTTCGTAAGAAGTTCTTTTCTCCCGCAAAAATTACGCGATCTCCTTTTGTTAATATTTAAAAATTGCGCAATCTTCTTATTAATATTTAATCTTAAGGATAAGCGCGATATTCTGAAATTGTTCCACGATTTTTCCTTCGTTTATGGAACAAGAGGAAAATTGCTTCGGAGATTTTTCTCGTTCGCTTCTTGCTACTGATGCAGAGTATATTTATTTTCAATAAAAATATCATTGTTAAGATTTCATTTTCAGACGGGGTTTAGCTTTGTGTGTTAATATTTTGTGCGACGCGTTATTTTGTAATTACGTTATACATATTTCATTTTCCCGTGAATTTTTCCTTTTCTATAATTACAACTGATTAGATGTCTTCTATTATATTATACTATACTATATTATACTATATTATATTAAGCACTTCGCTGCGTCGATATATTTTGAAAATAAATTTTGTTACGCGTTTTATCGACCATATACTGTTTACAACCTTTTTGACAATTGTTTTAAAATTATCCTAAAGCGTGCGAAATTTATGAATATGTAATCACAAGCATTTTGACATAAATCGTAAGAGAATATATATTTATTATAAGATGTAAAATTTCCACTTCCGTATAACGTGTATACACGTCGTACGCATCTAACAGGTTATGTTATATTATATTATACTATACTATACTAGACTATACTATACTATAATATACTATATTATATTATCTATTACATTGTATGTCAATGGGTTTTTTACCCATAGAATGCCTAAATAAATAAATGAGCAAAAAGACGTTCCTCTCGTTACGAAAGGAGCGGCGCCAGCATCAAAGAGGGTTAAGATAAGATAAAGCCGAGGTTCCCCGAAGATTTTAATATCGCCGTGGCTTTTGCAACAGTTGGAAATGCATTAACATTCCGCCGGTGATCCATCGAGCACGAGGCATACCGAATGGGCGCGCGCGCGCGGGGTTGCGAAAGGAGCCCAAGAGGCAGCAGCGATAATAAATGAATCCACAAAACGAATCGGACGGCGGTGCCTTGCTTATTGCAGCATCGTTTGGGTCCTCGGGGCCGACCCGGCGGTGACCTTTTCCGGTTGCGCAACAAGACGACACCGCGCACGCAATAATATCGCCGGCGGAGAATCGCGGCGGCGATTACTCGTGACGCGTGACCCATGCCGCCCCCCCCCCTCTCTCTCTCTCTCTTTTTTTTCTTCTCTCGTTTTATGGACGCCATCGAGTCCCGGGGCCCGGAGTAATAAAGTCGTGAATTAAGCGAGGCGTGGAGAAGGACGCGCGCGTGCGAGGTCGAAGGGAGACAGCAACAACAACAAACAAAAAAATGAGAATCGGGCCGTTCCTTTTTTGCTGCACCGTTTTCTCCTTGCGCGTTCACCGACTCTGTTCTCTCGACTGACTGATTGCGACTGCCGGGATACGATTCCCCCCGCCGAGACTGTTTGCCATTCATCCTTGAAAATCATCGGCAACCATCTTTTATACGGTCCAAGGTATCGCCGCGGCTCGATGGAAAACGAAAGTGCGGTTTTGCTCGAGCTGTTACACGATCGAGGACTTTGTGCAATCGCGACGGTGGTTCGAGAAAATATAGAACCACGAAGAAGTTGGAAGAATTTAGAAATGTTGTTACGTTGTTGTTGTTGATGTATTAACTCAACCCTTCACGTTACAGCACGTTTCAAAATAATTTTTATATTATGCAAATTTATATTACAGCACGTTTCGAAATAATTTTTATATTATGCAAAATTGGATTTTATAAATTATTAAAAGTATCACTGTTGCTGTATAAGTCCATGAGATTTTTTGAATTGAGGTTTTATTACATCTGATAAACAACAAATTCAAAAAGGGAGGAAAACTAAAAAATGAAATTGTTATTTAGCAAAAATATTTTTTCGACAACGACATATCGTTGTTCGGGCACTAAGAGGGTTAAAGAGCACGCGAAGGAGCTAAAATCTTCCAAAAATCTGCCAAAAAGAGTCGGCAAAGTCGTTGAAAAAAATGCCGCGCCCCCGGAAAGCGACGCATCGATTTTTCTCTGCGACCGCGTCGATGTAAATCAAAATGCGGAAATCGGGTGACGGGGAGCGTGGAGCGCGTATCCGATATCCCATTACTTTGCCCGCGCGTGTATCCGCTCGCGGTAGATTACGGCTCGACAAAGTTCTCGCGGCCCTCCGCGCGCGGGAAATTTGAATAATAATGATCGAAGCGCGGGTTGCGTCCTCGCTTTCGCTGCTCCTCCGCCGCGATGCAGCAACGGCGGCTGGATGACGCGGAGGAGAGCGCATCGCCCATCGAGTACTGTGTTCTCCGCGGAGAGAGAGAGAGGGGGGAACGGGACAGGAGAGCCTCTCGAGCCAACCTTTTTTTCTCACCCTCGTTACCTTCGACTCCCCGACATTTGCACTCGACGGAGAAGGCGCGCAGCACTTGCGCCGCGCCTTTTGTACCAGCCGGGAATGGCAGGCCGGCGTGACTCAGCCCCGTGATTCGATGAAATCGAATTTACCTCGTCGCTCTTCTCTCCCCTCTCTCCCCTCTCTCCCCTCTCTCTCTCTCTCTCTATCTCCGCTCTCTCGGATGATTCTAGCCGAACGGCACGAATAATTCGAACTCTCGCCGATCGTGTGAAAATCGGATTAATCGACGGAATCGACGCGCCATTGTACTTTGTATCCTTAAGGTTGTTTTCAAGGGGGGCGTCATCGCGCGGAGAAATTCGATTGGCTTCAGTCGCTTCATAGCTGCGAAGACTTCTCCCGCTCGTCTTTCCGCACGGATCCTTCGTAACGAGTTCTTGCGTCTTTGATGCCGCCCAGAAATATTTCAGCTTTTTGTACGCGGTCGCGGGTGAAATGAATGGACTGTTGATTTTTCAGCGAAATAAAAATTATGGTAAGTATGAGAGTGATTGTTATTATGGTAGGCTGGGTATTAAGAAATTTAAGTCGTACGAAAATGCCTCGCGCATTTCGACGGGAGGAATATGGAGCTCTTAACGAGGGAAAACCCGATCGACAGTTATTATAAAGTATAATTTTCTTAAGAATGTAATAAAGTAATATAGAAGATAATTTTTGTATGTTTATCAAATGGAAGTTTAGTTGTTGAAATTCTTGATAAACGAAGAGTGAATTTTATTTCGATTTAAAGTCGCGAGTAGTGACTTTGCAAGGAGTCTGATACGATGTTATAGAGTAAAGGGATAAGTTGAAATTTCTTTCAATTTGAACATTCTTCATGAATTGATGATAAACTAACAGCATTGTTCTATTTACCCCGCAACATTTACTGTTTTGCATTCGATTCGCGGACTAATTACAGGTGTGGAGAAATTGGGGTCGATCAACACGTTAATTTCAAAACCATGATTTGGAGCGCCCAGTTAATTATTATTTTAATGGATTCGAGAATAAAATTGTCGAGAAATATAAGTATAAATATAAAAATACAAAAATGTAAATATAGAAATACAAATATAGTAATATAAATATAAAAATATAAATATAGAAATATAAATACGTAAATATAAATATTTTTTTCAACAATATAAATACATTTAATAAAAAAAATTTCTCCAAAACAGGTCGAAGAGTTTGAACGTGATTTATAAAAGAGCAGCGGTCGATAAAGATACCGGGAAGGTATCGCTTCGGGAAGAGTACATTACAAATCCTCAATTAGGAACTACGTAACTTCTGTATCTGGGAGGGTATAAGACATTCCGCTACTGAGGCGCTTAAATCAATTAATTATCTAAAAGACTGAACTCTTTTCGTTACTTTGAGGGGGAGCAGAGCTTTATAGAAGCTAATGAACCCTGCCCAAGTCGACGGGATGAGCCGTATTGAAAGTTTTTAAAGGTGCGCTTCGTTAAAGAATGTAGAAGAGTGAGAATCGCTTAACGACCATAAGTAAATATCGCCGCTATTTATAAACGATGCCTTGCGGTATCAAAAAGACATTAGCCCATCGATTTACGTCTCGATAAAATGATTACCCCGTCCGAGCACCGTTCATCTTTTCACGGATTCGTTCATCCATTAATTCGCGCATTAATTTATCCACGATTTTTGTATATATTTAATCGTGTATTACTTCATGTAGTAATTCAGGTATTAATTTATGTATATTAGGTCCGGTATTAATTCATGCATATTAGGTCAGGTATTAATGCAGGTATTAATTTAGGTATTAATGCATGTATTAATTTAGGTATTAATACATGCATTAATTCAGGTATTAATTTATATATAAATTCACATATTAAATCATGTATAAATTCAGATATTAGTTCATGCGTCTTCAATTCATATATTATTACTGCAACAAGAAGCAAAAATATTTTCTTACGTTTTTAAGACATCACGGTTTCAGTTGTAGATAAAAATTATTAACAGTCCAAAAACAGCAGCGTTTCCCGTGTCTCTTAGGAAATATAAATTTCCTGCAATTACAAATCGATCGACTCCATTTCTTGTAACAAAAATCTGAAAAATTCGAACAGCGAATTTAACATTATTACATTTTTTCCACTCTCCAAATCGACGAACTCTCCGTCCGCATAAAAATTGCAACATTACCGACCGGATCACTCTTCGCCTATCCTTTCCTATTAATTTTACATACCGTTGGATAAAAGCTACATCCATATTTACGCATTCCACGATATCCCTACGAATATTACATCGCAAAGAGAATTTTAAAAAAACAACGTACATTATCCTCTCTCGTTCCTCCACAATTTCGTTTCATCGAACGGATCGATCCGCGCAGCGAACGGCTCGCGCGTCTCGCGAATTCGAGACGATCTCGACGCGAGCGACACGTCGAAACGACGACTCCGTAATTTCGTATTTCGTTCGCCGAACGTTTCTCGGCACACCGTCGCCCCCGGGGGACCCCGATACCGCGGGTTGCTCGTTAGCAACCCTTAACCCATTAACCCCTTAACGCACAATATAAAAAAAAAACCGACCAAAAAAAATCAATTTTTTGTATCTAAGAAAATACATATTTGGATCTTAATTTCAATAAATATTTAACAAAAATGCGAAAATTACTAAAAATTCAATAAAAATAGTGGATAAATAATTATAGTGAACATTAAATCGCATTGCAGATCGAATTTTGTACCCATCGTACTGTTTTCCAATTACCAGTTACTATTTTGAAGGGGGAGGAGGAGACGAAAAAAAAAACTGAAAAATATTTGATGAATATCAATAAATTGAATGTTTTCCTTAGGTTTTTATTAAGTTATTTTTAATGCCCGGATATATTCGAATCTGAACATTTTAGCGACATAAGTTGCGACGCCGACCGTATATATACGGGTCTGCACATTTTCGCCGGTTTTGCACGCTCGTGTTAATACGTTCCTGCGCGTTAAAGGGTTAATGGCGGCCCTTCGCGTCCTTGGCCAGAGACAATCGCGTTTTCATGCAACGGGAGACGTCGATCACCGCGGCGTTCATTATGCCCCGCGTAATCGGCGACTCTCGTGGCACCGATGGGGAATTTTGCCGGGGAATGTACACACGGCTGCGAGACGGTAAAAATGCTGGAATCGTACACGGTTTGATTGGTGGGTTCGTTCGCGCTCGCTCGCGCGCGCAAGTATTAATACATTCGCGGGGTCGACACGCCGCGTCGGTCACCGGTGACTGACACCGCGCTAACTTCGAGAGGAGCATGTATAATGTATCAACCGTTTATGCCGGCCGCGAGACTCCTGACTATGATTGATAGTCTGAGAGAGGAGGGGGGGTAACGCGTGAAATATTTAACGCATTCGAAGATACACGCCGGCGCGGGCCCAGCCGCAATCGGATTAATACTGTACAATTCGATTAGACGATCGAAAAGAAAACTACCCCCTCCCACCCCCACCCCTTTCGGGAACGGAGTATTTATTTATCACGGCCACGTCAGCCGTACCGATCGCTCACGTGTCGCTTCGCATACTTTCTCGGATACGCTCTACTCGATGACTGGTCGACGTGCTATGGACCCGACTATTTTATTTACACTTCTATACTGTGTTGCGGTGACGTCGACTTTACACGTCTGCCGACGCACGTAAACCCTTTGCGTTAGGATTTCTTTCGAAATTGCGGTGACTAATCATTGATTCGGTTATTTTTATTGTCCGATCTCCATTTATCTTTATTGCTGGATTTTTGTAACAAAGGAAGCAAATATTGTTTCGAATTGAAAGCTATATATATAGCTATAATATAATTGTTTTATTATTATTTTAAACCATGTATAATGATTGAATGACTTCGCATTTAACCCTTTGTCCTTGGAGACATTTTAAGTCCGAATCAAAAATGATTTTTTTGAATTATAGTATTTTTATTTTATCTGATCTATAATTAATGCATTTTATGTACAGGAAGTTGAGTCTTGCGTCGCATGCTACCTTGTTAACGATTTTTTGAATTTTAAACAATGTTGTTGATTTGAAGATTACTTTGGAACGCGAGGGAAGAGGAAAATAAAGTAAGATTAACGAGAGCAATGTTTTTCGATCATTATAAAAGCTTATATTACATTTTAGTTCATAAGAATATTATAACAAGGGAAGATAGAATTATTATCGAACAAGAAGAAGCAAATGCAAAACGAAGAATTCGAAGGCATCGTTACGTTATTATCAACTTTAGACCGCGGATTTTTATGGAAAACAGTAATTGCCTGCAAGCAGCGGGAACAGTATATTTATTCCCCCTTTTAACAATTATAACGAAAGGAACAAAATAGTATTTTTCAGCGCATTAAACGAGTTCTCCGCTTTGCGCTCGATCCGGTCAATTTTGTCACAAACGCGTAAAATCCGCGGGTTTAATAATTATTAACTCTCGGCGCGGGGGGAACACTTCCCCGACGTATTCGTTTATTATTAAACCGCTTTAAACATCGATAACAAAAGAACCGAATTTCACGACGATTTAAAAGAACGGATTTGTTACCTAGAACGACGCGACCTTTATTCCGCCGTGATAACAGCGGGTCGACTATAGCCACGGACGGCGACTGCAATTGTAAGCAATTATTTGTGGAACAATGGGGGAACGAGCCAAGTAGGTATATTCCGTGGGAATACGCTTCCGTCATGTGGAGGACAACTGGCGGCGACAGATGCGACGAGCACCGACGGCAGTTTCATTTATCTCGATCTCGCCAAATATTATATTTCTATTGCATAAACAAACGTTGCCGGCTCGGAACCCGTGCCGTTATATTCGCCACGATGTAAACAGAAATCCATCCTCAAGATGCTCGAACGAGTGGTAACTCGAACTCGCTCGCGTTACAGCAATCATAAACAATCCCCGTCCGGGCAAGCTAAACAATAAATAACTCGCGTGGACGACGCGGCCGCCTAACAAATCTGTACAATGTTCCCGGTCCCTTTCCTCGCCCTGTTTCGTTGCCGAGGAACACCTTTGTTGCTGATTCATGGAACCTTTTAGCCGACGCGGCGCGCCGATCGTCCACGATTACGAGATGAATCGCGAGTTTTGCTTAATTCTGGCCAGTTCGTCGAGCTTCGGCGAAATATCAGCGTACGCTTTCGACGGGGCTTGCGCTAAGGAATTTTAGCTAGGAAAACTAGGAAATTTTTATTCGATAATTCGATATACGACCAGGCATCGAATACAAAATTCGACTGAAAATAAGATGGCTGCGAATTTTCTCTGATCGAAGGGAGCAGAAATGAATCTAAATAGACTATAAACAGACTTAAAACTTAAACTTCTGCACCTAAATTTTATCTTGATTCAACATCGAGGTCGCAAACATTTTTTCCAATAAGATCTCTAAAAAAATATTATGCTGTTATCCCTACGGTAATTTTCCTAAATATTCCTAAAAAAATATCTTATTAAATACATTAATTTATGACAAAAAAAATTTTTAAGTTATTTAAATTTAAATATCCCCCCAATAAAATAATTCCATGAATATCATCATTTATAACAACAAAAATATTAATAATACTATTAAACTCTATAAGGTCTTCTGATGCGTCCGCTGGAAGTTGTGATGGATCGGTGGCCGGTAAACAGTTTGCCACCTTTTACGAGAATTGAACTGCGCCCCGCCGGCCGCTTACGCGTTCGATCGGTCATAAGTTTCGCCGGACACGTGTCCAGCGCGGAAAAACCCGTCGGATTCCGGCCGATCCGTTTAATCTATTATATTACGCCACGGGCGGAACCGTTGCATTACGAATTTATAAAACGTCGCGGCCGGTTTGCCGGCGACGAACTTCGAGCCGGCGAGCTCGGTTTGTTTACCCGGAAATTTGATCGCGTAGACTGCGCGCGAACTCGCGATCGCAGACACCAATTTGTGAGAGATCACTGGGATCACAGAAACACCGATTCTCACTTCGCGTTCGCGGTAAAAGCGCCTCTTTTCTCTTACGAGTCTATCAGTTTTCGTATGTCGTTCGAACCTTTCGCTCCTCGCGACGCGTGCACGCGGCATCCAAATGATTTGTATACAACTGCCATCCTACGTTACTTATAATTTCGTATTTTAACCCTTTGCTTAAAATGGTGGCGACTCTAAGGCGCCGCTGAAAAATTATTATGCCACGCTTCGAAATAATTTTTATCAAATTTTGCTCGTATCCACAAAATTGTCAAGAGCTGTTAACTGTTGCAGAGTTAAGAAAATTTTATTTCTATAATGTATAAAATGCTCCAAGTTATATAAAATTGACACAATGTGAGTCTAAAAATATACTCTGGATTTCCGGTTGAAATGGCTCCGACTGCAAAGGCGTTTTTTTTTCCAAAATTTTTTATTTGCTACTCTTTTACATTAGTGGGTCACATGGTGCAAACAAAAATATTAAAAAAAACGAAACAATAAAATGACTTAAAGCTAGACTTGTGTGGAAAGTTTCCTCGCTTTAATAATGTATAAATGGGATGTGTGCGGCCGCGTCACCCATATCTGGGCGACGTTAATTTCTGACCAATTTTGTAAATTTATTTTTGTTCGGTAGCGATGTTATCCGCGCGCGCGTTCACTTGTGTTTTACAAATTCGCACGTGTCGTAAATGCATTAAGATCCACAATCTGACGGTTGTATATATGTATATACATATATATATGCGGAGAGCGTCGAGCTTTATTAAAATCTCCGGCTGGTTATGAGCCACTATAAATGCATCGGGCCTCGGTGGGCTAATGATCGCTCATAAATATTACGAAACTTCATTAACGTCTCGGCTTTTCCGCGTCTCGTAAGCCACGGCCCATCGATTATTTGCGCGGCCCGGAAAATATTAATTTTCCAGCGAGGATTTCGCGGCCGTTGGTCCGCCCCGGAGATCGGAGGAAGGCTCCGAGACACCGTGAAAAATTGTTAGCACGGCGATCCGAGAGGTCGTCCCTGCGTTATCGAAGTTTTGAAAATGGCGTCAGGGAAGAAATTTTATGAAGCGTTAATGCGGTTGGATGACGAGTCTATTTTGAAGACAGCTGGACGCCGATGTTTTTGAAAGTGAAGAATAATAAGTAAAAAGGAATAATCAGTGAAAGAGTAATAAAATGAGTGAAGAAGTAATAGTAAGTAAAAAATAATAAGGTAGAGTATATAATAAATAATAGACGAAAAAGAATAATCAGTGAAAGAATAGTAATGAGTAAAGAAGCAATAGTAAGTAAAAAATAATAAGATATAGTATATAATAAATAAATATAATAGTATATAATAAAAAAGATATAATAGTATATAATTTAAAAAAAATATAATAGCATATAATAAAAAAATATAATAGCATATAATAAAAAAATATAACAGTATATAATAAAAAAATATAATAGTATATAATAAATAAATCCTCTTTTCCTTAGTAAATAACCTAAACAGACGCGCGGTGGGCGTCTACAGCAAAATAAATCACAATCGGCAATAAACGCGTTAATAATGTACCTATAAGCAAATAAAATAAAAAAACTAAATTCTCTAGATCAGAATAACTACTTTAAACTTAAAGTTGCAATGCGTTCTGGCGCAAAAACGCGCTCCAGTGAATACAAGTTCGTAACTCGTTCCCGAATTGCAAACTTTCGCGACGGAAAATGACGAACTTCCGGAAACTGAAACGGGAAACAAATAATAATAATAATAATAATAGTAATGATATAACGTTGTAACAAGGATCGCATTGCGACGTGAAATCGAAACCGAGAGAAATCGATTTCTACATTGTGGTTTCCGGTTGACGGTGAATGTCTGCGAGAACTGCCGATCGATTTGAGGATCGATTTGACTTGGATTAATTATTAAATATTTCCGAATATAGTCTGCAAAACCAGGGCGGCGTTATGGAAAATTGTAGCTGTAAAATAGGGGATGAATAACAAATACTGAAAGAGATGGAAAGAATGGCAGAAAGATCGATTAGATAATCGATAGTAAATTAAATCGTTTGGACTTGGATTAATTCTCAAATAATTCCCTGAAATCGTAAATCAATTTCGCGAAGCCTCTCGGCGTTCACGGAAAAATCGTGGCTGTAAAATAGGGGGATGAACAACGGTTAGAGGAACCAAATCGCGGAAGAGACACGGCCGATCGCGGAAGAACCACCGGCAGAGGCGAGCCATCAAGCCCTCGACGATCGGTGGCAAACACCTGAAAAGTATCAAGATCGCAAACAAAGCCAAACAGTTAAATACTGAAAAAGCGCGTTCGGCATCCTCGAATCGTTTGAAAATTCAAGCCTCTCCTCCTCCGTCCCGGACAACAGCCGCTTGTGATTCGCCGGCGAGCGGGGGCCAAGAGGAGGGGAGTGTGGGGGGGGGGGGGGGGGATCGCCTCGTTTTCAACGGAACACGGGCCGAACAAAGCGCGGAAAAGTGCGAAACGAACATGGCGTCGCTTGGAGTACACAAAGAGAGAGAGAGAGAGAGAGAGAGAGAGAGAGAGAGAGAAGCGCGCCGGAGAAACAAGCAGTTGCGGTGTGGCCGATGGAATCGATACAGCGGGCCAATCTAATAGCTAGCAGGCCAATTAATTGTTCCCGCGGATCGAATCTAATTTATTTTGCTGACGGTACCGCCGGCGAACTGCTGCCCCGGCCACGTTTTACAATTTTCTGTACAGTCGGCGCCGATTTTTGGCCCGGAAATTCTAGGGAAACGCGGATTATCGTGCTTTCGTATTGTTTATTTGTTTATAGAAATTTTTGGTTCTTTACTTGTTCATGGATAGTATTATACAGGGTGGTTGTCATAATATCAATTTTTTAGGCATTTGTACTAATCTGAGAAATAAATGTTCCGGCTAGAAGTTAAAAATGCTTAAAAATGACGAAAAATTCTTTTCGAAATATTAACTGTTCTATTTTAAAAATTTGTAAGTGATCTTCGTATCTATATAAAAAGACAAAACTATATAAAAACGATGGCTTCTATCTGAAATATCTTTTCGTACAATTATAATATTATGAAATATTTTTTCGTACAATTACAATATCATGAAATATTTTTTCGTACAATTATAATATTATGAAATATTTCTTCACGAATTATTCAACATCGTCATAATAATAATAATATAATAATTGTTTTGATTTAACCCTCTTAGTGCCTTATGCTTATACCTCTGTTATTTATGTAATTTCCAATGAATATAGAAAAATTGGCGTCGCTGTTTCATTCTCAATTTCGTCCTTAATACGCTGCTTTTTGAATTATGTAAATATCGCTTTTCGTTTGGCTTTCATGAGCCTCTTTCCAAACCCTAGAAATTTGGCTTGCCACATTGGCAAAACACCGTGAAATTTGGCTTCCTCTCTCGGCATTAAGAGGGTTAATTTCGAATCGAATTTGCCACAGCCTGCTGTTTATTTCGCCCCGTATCGTCGCCGTTTTATTGGCCGCGGCAAGCAACGCGCCGACGCCGATAAAAGGAAGAGAAAAAAAAGAGAGGGGGAGAGGGAGAGAGAGAGCGTATTCTCTGGCCGCGACAAGGCGTTTTCATCGGATTCGCACGCGCGGAGGAGGAATTCATCGGGACCGTTTATAGTGTCACTTTTGTTTACACGGCGCGGCGCCGATGAGATAAAAAAAGAGCCGGGGAACACAGGAGGTTCGACGTGCCGAACAACTGCCAATTTTCGACGGACAGGGATGAAACGCGCGCGCGCTCACGGCGGACACAATTATTCTTTTTAATTGATAAAACGGATCCGATGAAATTGCGAAAAAAAAAATGGAAAAAAAGAAAACCAGAGTATCGCGCGCGCGAATTGTATATTCCGCGTCGCCCGGGGCGGACCGCCGTTCGCGATAATATTTCGTTACGAGCAGCAGAAAATTTATTTGACGGAACCACCGCTGAAACGTTCGATCTACAATCGTTCCTTGAACCGTGCGGCCCTTTTTGTTTTCTCGGCGAGCTAACCCTTTGCGCTCGAGGCCGTTTCAACTGGAAATCTGAAATCATTTTTCTGGCTTTATAGTGTTTCCATTTTATATAACAATATTTATTCGACGCATATGTCGTACGACGGTTACGCCTTTAACAATTTTTGAATCTAAGCTTTGGCGATATTTATTAACCCTTTGCACTCCGTAGGGTCTCAGGTTAACATTAAAATTTATTAGCGATTTGCAACCATTTCTTTATGTCTACAAATTTATATAAATCGAATATTATTATAATAATATTATATATACATATACTATATACCATATACCATATACTATATACCATATACCATATACTATATACTATATACCATATACCATATACTATATACCATACACCATATACCATATACTATATACCATATACCATATACTATATACTATATACCATATAATAATATAAATGTTCATATAAGAGCTGGTAGGTAACATCCATGACGGCGCGGGGAGCGAAGGGTTGAAAATAATTTTGGAACGTGCCGCGACAATTTTAACGGCGCCGCTCGAGCGCGAAGGGTTAATTTCCACTTTGTGTAGGGTAGCGTTGTCCGAACTGAAAAATTTAATCGGGCGGCGCGGAATTTCGTGCGGGGCCCCGGTTTCGTTCCCGCGAATTGGAGTTCACCGCTAATTTTCGCCCGTGCTAATTTGTACTTCGCGATGAGCGTTGTCGGAACTAAAAATTTAATCGGGAACGGCGGGGAGGGGGTGGGTTCATTTTTCGGGGCAGCGTTATATACCTCGGAACGGAAACTTTCCACTTATTTCGCCGAATTCGCGACCTACGATTTACACGGATTTTAGTTCGTACGCTGCCGGGTGCGATCACTGCGAATAATAATTGTTCGCGTTTAACTGTGGAAATTGCAACTTGCATGAAAATGTCTTCGATTTGTTAATATCAGAATCGCGAAACTCGTTTAGCTAAAGAAAGGGTAATTTTTTAATTAAGATTAAAACAGTCAATGTATGAAGATACATTTATTATCTTGATTATTTAATATACACGTTGCTTGCGGCAATGGTTAACAATAACGCTGGTTAATAATTAGAATAAATGTCTCTCTGTTATTTTTATAAACTGATACAAAATAACTACTTTCCGCGCTCCGGAAATTTTATAATTTAATAATTGCAATATGTTGGAAATCGTTCGACAATCTTCTAGAATTTTTCTAATCATTGTCTAAATCATTTGTCTAATCATTGTTAGGATTAACAATAAGAGTCCGCCGCGTTGTTTTTCAGGCGTGCTCTCAAATATCTGTCCGCTGCTCTCGCATGGAAAAAAACGATAGAGCACGACGACGGCGCTCGAAAAAAACAGGAGCGAATATTATTGGAAAGAGTATAGTATAGCCATTCGATGTTCTCAAAAGTAAATATTGACAAGAGAGAGAGAGAAAAAAAAATGGCGTATTACGTGTTGGCGTACCTAATATTTGACTTTTAGATGTCGTTTTGTTAGTTTTGGCCCTCCGCGGGCAATCGGGGTCCTATTTGACCAGGCAGCGGCCTCGCCGACAGCGCTAGGCGCCATCCGGTCTTTTTCTAATAAGGCTTCTACTCGACGGTAAATCCTTACTTACCTAAAACAAAGAAAGAAAAGGTATGGATTAGTACTTCAAGTATTGCTTTAAAAAGTTAAAAAGTCGTCGGAGAGATGTACAAGATGTGCAGATGCAACGCGAACATAAATTCAAGCGAGTGGATTTGGTACAGAGTGTTACGTGCTGTAATGGCGAAATTATTTATGAGTTATTTTATTAATTCCTGTGTTGAGCATGTATTTTTTTATCGAAAAGGGAGAAAACATTGTATATTCTCGTTGATAGGAGAGACGAACGTAATTTACGATGAGTAAGTACTGAGCATAAAATATAGAGTATTAAATACAGAATATTAAATACAGAACATTAAATACAGAATATTAAATACAGAGTATTAAATACAAAATAAAAAAATATAATATTATAAAGAATATTATAAAGAATTAATGGTAACGCCATTTACTTATTAAAAATCAATGAAGGGTTACGAAATAATTAAATGGTACAGAAGAGTAAGGAATAATGAAAAATCAATAAACAGTTGAGAATTAAAAATAATGAAGAATTAATCCACCCAATGTAAGAAATAATTAAATGATACACAAGAGTAAGAAATAATTAAAAATTAATAAACAGTTGAGAATTAAAAATAATCAAGAATTAATCCACAAACAAAGTCTCCGATCCAATTGCTAATAAAAATCTGAATATTAATAAGAACGCAAATAAATGTCTACCCACAGAGCACGTCCAATCAGTGGAACATTTACCTAACCATAAACGTCATTGGAATAAAAGGAGGGTCGAAAAGTCCGCGTTTCAAAGCCTCGATCCCTAAAAACGGATGATTAAACGGGAGCCCGGCGGTCGGAACAAACATGTTAATCGTCGAATGGGAGTGTGCGGTTCGGAGCCGGGACGCATAAAGTCGCCCGAGCCCCGATCATTAAGAGGCCATACATACAATCACCTCGCAAAAACTCGTCAAAATGATAGTCGGACAATCGGGCTCTGCCCTTGTCAGCGCGTCGACGTTCGGAGGAGGCTTTAAAATATGCACCGCGGAGAGACAGGGGCCACCATTGTCCCGTCAGTCTCGAACTGGTTAACTGGTCCGCGCCACGGTGGAAGAGAGAGAGAAAGATAGAGAGGGAGAGAGGGCGGGAGAGGTTCCTCCCGGAACGGGGCGACGAGAAATGAGCGAGCTTCAATGAAGGGTCATCATAACCGATATTTTCGGGTCGACTGAAAGGCGGCCACAGTAATCGTATCGACGACGAAGCCTCCGATTGAAATCGTCGTCGAGCGCACTTTTACCCCGGCTAGGTGGGCACTTCTCCCTCCTAGAGCACGAAAACCGAAAGGAGTCGATTTTCGAGGATCGTTGCGGATTCTTTTACGACGCTTTCACGATTCTTCCGCGATTCCGCCGCGATCCGAGATGCGCGACGGAGAGGGAAGACGTCCCACCGAAAGCGAATTCGCAGCGAAAGCCACCCCTGGAGCGGTAAAAATTATTTTCGAAGAGAGATCGCTTCGATATCCATATACAAGATTTTTATTTGCTTTTAATGAGGCTTCGCGTATAGTAGCAGGCATGTACAGTGACTGTTGTTAATATTCAAAATGCAACAATATTCAAATGCATTTTTAGAAGTGGATTAGATGACTCGAAGTTTTGTCAGATGATAGCGAGACCAGTCTAATAAATCGTAACGAGAATACTTTTTCTAAATTTTGCTATTACTTAGAATAACAAAAGAAAATCAAGGCGCTCGTTTTTTAACTTTTTTTTCCTCCAAACCTAAAATTTCAAAAATGCGTTTTAAATTACTGATTTTGATGCAATTTGATGTTGATCCGTATTAACTATATTAATTATTAACTATAAAATTTTAACATGTGTAAATAAAAATATCATTATAGGACACAGCTATCGAATATGTGGCTTGGAAATCAATTTACCAGCGCTTAACAAATAATTGTGAACTAATTATCTAGGCTTTATAATTACACGTGATCTTGTTAACACGGAACGTTAAGTATAATTATTTTCTTAATAACATTTATAAATGCATTATGTAATTAGAGAATACAAATATTACATATAGTAAAAATAAATATTTAATATATGATATAAAGGAATTTTGAAAAAGTGAGCTTCTTTGAAATTATTTGGCCGCGTTAATGATTAATAAAAATGAAAAAATTATACCAAGTGTTCAAATAGCAATCTGTACAGTTTCTTGTTTCATTTCGAGGGCGCTGGTGAAACGAGGCTCTTATACCACGATGCGGCGCGTAGGCAGCGTATATAAATTTAAATAAATAAATAAGTAAATAAATAAATAAATGTAAATACGTGTGTACATATACACAGACGGTTATAGAAGCACGTGTACGGTTCATCTTTTTTCACTCATTACCCTCGACTCTTCGACATTTGCGCTTGCTCCGGCTCGCTGGAGCGACCAAGCGAACCTCTCGGCCACTCGACGCCATGCCTACACACACACAGCCACACCGAGGATACCTGTAAAAGCGAGAGATGCACGCTGCACATACTACACATACACGTATACAGAGAGAGACAGAGAAAGAGAGAAAGAGAGACAGAGAAAGAAAGAGAGAGAGAGAGAGAGAGAGAGAGAGAGACCCCGACGAAACCCAGAGGGGGCTTTCAAGCCCCGGGAACGAGGATCCCAAGACGTGACTCAACGCCGTAATATTTCTCGGCAACTCGAACCCGAGGGTTTCTTTCGGCTCGCGGGCGCGGCTTATCATTTATCATTAAATTCCTGGATGGTTAACGGCTAGGAGAAAAAAGCCGCCGGTTGAATGCAATCGAGAAATGCATTCCACACCGTGGGCCGCGAGTGCACTTTCTTTGGCGTAGCACGCGCGCGCGCGTTCGCAACCCCCTACTTCGCCGACACTCGACCCGTTCGTTCTCTCTTCACCCCCACCCCCCATCCTCTTCGGGCCAGAATGCATCGCTCTGTTCTAAAGTGCGACCGATCGTGCTTTTCTTTTTCTTTCTTTTTTTTCTACCCCGGCCGCGCTTTGTACTATCTCGTGTTTCCCCGAGAAGCATTTACTAGGGGGAAGGGGGGGGGGAAGGGGGGTTCCTCCGGTTCGTTTCGACTTCCCAAAATTTTTTTCGACGTTCACTTTGCCCACCGAGATTGCAGATAAGGATAGAGCGTAAGTTTAGTCGACGTTGTCGGGTGTGGTTTTGTCGAATCGAATACGAATTCACTTGGATACGAGTTTTAGGGAACGAGGGTCTTGGCTGGAGCATTTGTTGGAGGAAGAATTTCTTGGAGAAGATTTCTTGCTGGAGCAAGAATTTGTTCGAGTACGAATTTTTTAAGAAGAAATCGTTCGAATAAGATTTTATTAGTATAAGAATTCATTTGAATATACGTTCGTTTAAATAAGAATTTGTTCGAGCAAGACTTCGCTCGAATAAGAATTCATTCAAACAAGAATTCATTCAAATAAAATTGTATTTGTATAAGAATTCAGTCAAATATGAATTCAGTCGAATATGAATTTATTTGAAAAAGAAATCATTCGAATAAGAATTCATTTGAACAACAATTCCTACCAATATCAATTCATTCGAATAACATTTTATTTGTATAAGAATTCACTTCAAAAAAAATTGATTTGAAGAAGAATTTATTCGAATAAAAATTGATTTGAAGAAGAGTTTATTCGAATAAGAAATCATTCGACTAACCTTTCATCCGAATAAAAATGTACTCGAACTAACTAAAATAACCAAGAAAACGAATCAAATTCCAGTTAAAAAAAAAACCCTCTAAAGCCCTCCAACCGGAAATAATAATTATAGCACTCGCCAAAAACTTCCCTAAAAACAACGTTATTGTTTCCAGGACCCCAAGCGCATCGCCGCAATAAATCGAGAAGCATATAAAATAGCTTATTGCGACGCGAACGTTATCGTTCGAATGTTTTTCCATCCGGCGGTGTACAGCGCGGCTGCGGCGGCGGGGGTTGATTGGCTGTCAGGTCGCGACCGTTTTATCGACGAGATCCTGGTCGGAGCAGATCCAAATATTTGTTTACGACGATCCATTTCAGCCATCTATCTTCCCCGGGTCTCTTTTCCCCGAGTCATAAAAGGTGGAGGATGATCCCTCTGTCCACGGGTCGCACGGAATCACGCGTTTCTGCGTTCTGTCCGTTCTCTCTCTCTCCCTCTCTCTCTCTCTCTCTCTCTCGGTCCCCGTGCGCGCGCGCGCACACCACCCCCTGGTCGCGCAGCACCGGTGTCCCCGCGAATCGAACACAGTGGAAACTACGTATCCGTAATACGGAGATGAAACACCATTAGCCGGGCACAATGCCGCGCTTTGAAATTCACAGACGCTAAGCAGAATGCGTCTGCTGCGCGGAGAAAAGATTCCGATGCATGCGAGATACCCGGGGTAGGATCAAAGCGCGGCCAAGGATAGACCTGTGCTCGAGGGGGACTGGATCCGCGCGGATGGAGAGAGAAAAAGAGCGAGAGAGAGAGAGAGAGAGAGAAAAAAAAAAGAGCGAGAGAGAGAGAGAGCGAGAGAGGAAGATAGAAAGTGGAAAAGCGAGAGAAAGAGAGAAGGCACGAGTGGAGAGACGGATAGAAGGAAAGGCGAGCTACGAATGCAACGAGAGAGAGAGAGAGAGAGAGAGAGAGAGAGAGAGAGGCCGGGAGACAGGTGGAAGGAGAGAGGCATTACCTCATCCTTAGCAACGACAGTATATACCCTAAATGGACTCGGTCGACGGTGAACGTCGGCACGTATTTTCCACGGACGTCTGCGAGGCTAGCAGAGCCGATCGTAGAATGCGCTAGGTGCAATCACTGATATGAGTGGCGGAGGGAAGAGCAGCGCCGGAGACCAGTGTCTCTCAACGATTCCCCATCCACGTCGTCGTCGTCGTCGTTGTCGTCGTATTCGACCGACGGAAATTCGGAGCTACTCTCTCGGTACTTTTGTCCGGGCACGATCGACGAAATGCACCCGCTCATTGTTCTTTTTCCTCGCCGCGATTTCGGGCTCTCTCTCTCTCTCTCTCTCTCTCTCTTTCTTTTTCTCTCGCCGCGAACGGGGCTCACCCTGATTGCATTCCTTTTTCTGGGCCGAACCAAATCCCTCCTCTGCCACGCTGGCTGGAAATTGCCTCTTATTTAGTTCTTTCACCCGGGAACACTCTCTGCCCGCTACGGAGTGACACAGTTGGAACGGAGAATGTGCTTCCCGGCGTGTGCACATGATCTCGGGTCGCCGTATCTTTTCCGGAATGAAACGATTTCTGCGCGGCCGAAAGCGAAGAGATACACTTCGGTTTAGCGGGTCCCGTGCGCGGCTCATTGTTGGCCAACAGGAGTGACTCGATTAAGTAAGGAACAGAGGGAACTCGTCGAATCGAATCGGAGATTCGACGAATCGTTCGGATTAATTTCGTTGGATACTATTTTATTCGGATAATGGACAAAATAAATTTGTTCAGTTATGTGGTGAATAAATAACGCAAATAAAATTGTATAATATTAACTTTTAGAATAAAATTGTAGAAGATTAATATTTAGAATACAATTGTGGAAGATTAATAGTTAGAATAAAATTGTGGAAGATTAATATTTGGAATAAAATTGTGTAAGATTAACATTTAGAATAAAATTGTGGAAGATTAATATTGCGTACAAAAAATTATATAAGAATAATATTTCGAGTAAAAATATATAAGGATAATATTTAGAATAAAATTACAGAAGATTAACATTTAGAATAAAATTGTGGAATACTGATATTACGTACAAAAAATTGTATAATATTAACATTTAAAATAAAATTGTAGAAGATTAATATCGCATAGAAAAAATTATATAAGAATAATATGTCGAATAAAAATATATAAGAGCAGTAGTTCGAATAAAATTGTAAAAGATTAATATTTCGAACAAAATTGTAAAAGTTAAATATCGCATACAAAATTGCACAAGAACAACATTTCGAATAAAATTACACAAGAACAACATTTCGAATAAAATTACACAAGAACAACATTTCGAATAAAATTCTACAAAAACAACGTTTCGAGTGAAATTCTACAAAAACCGTATTTCGAATAAAATCTGCATAGAAAATCTGCGAGACATCTGTAATAACAGACGTCCGGTGCAAATTTCACCGCGGCGAGCAGAGAGCGAGTTTTACACAATTATTGGAAAAATTAATGCGAGAAATTCGGAACGATAGAAAGATGAAACGAATTTAAAACCGCCGTTACACCTGCTGCCGATCCAACGAAAGCGTTCAAATAAGCAATACATTTTCCGCTCTACTTTCCTAAAACTATTCCGCAACATTATTACGTTGCAGAAAAATTCGGTGTCCCGGTGATAAACGTTGCCATCGCATGCGACAGGTTGAATTCGCCAGGCGTTCGTCGAACCGATCGCTCTAAGCCAGCGCGCTCGCGCGCGACTTTCCGTCGGTAACGGTTGCGATGAAATTTTTTTCGTAGCGATTCCGCCGTGCGGCGCACAAGGGGTCACGAACCCGTAAGGAAAGATCGATCGGTCGAACGGCGTGGAGCGTGGATCGGTCGGACGGTACAGCGATCCACAATTCTATGCGTATTATATGCTCATTAGCGTGTGCCCGTGGCCGGAGGGCGTCGAACAGAATTCGACATCCCTTATGCATAGTAACCAGTTGCTGATGCCCTCTCCAACACACCCGCCCGCCCCCTCTCTCTACCTCTCTCCCCACCGCTATAGCGCGCGCCGTCGACTAACGGCGCGGGGCTCTCTCGCTCCCCGTCCACTTGGATTACGTTACGTTATTTCCATCTAATCCAGTGAATCGATCGGATAACCCATCCATCACTGTTACGCGCGATCCAGGCGAGCCCACGGCCTCGGATTCATTAGGAATGCCGGCCGAAATCACGTCTTGATAAATGTCGGGGTGGGAGGGCCGGCACGGCGGCGGTGGCCGTTTCTCTCGTTTCGTGAACACCGAGAGGCCCCCGGTGTGTGTATTCCGTGGAGTCACGACGGCTCCGTGATGCATGATGACGTTCGTCATTCGATTGTCTCCGCGAGACGCGGACAGAGCCCCTCTGCTTAACCCGCCAGGTATGCTCTCTGGCCCAGGGCTAGGACTACCGGTTTCGCCGACCGTTTCTCTCTCTCTCTCTCTGTCTCTCTCCCTCTCTCTTTCTCTCTCTCTCTTTCTTTCTCTCTCTCTCTCTCGATTCTCGGATCGTTGGTGGCCGAACATTCGTGTTGCTCCCTTTCGAAACTGATCGAGAGTCTGCTGCCTCTTTCGGCCGTCCGCGGCAGCTCCTATTATGCCTCTTAATTAACCCTTTTGGCCGTTGATTGATATTAAAAGGTGTAATAAAAAAAGATCGCCAGGTTGCGCGTTGTTTTCGTGGACTTGTACTCCGTCCACATCGCTCAGATTATGCGACGGACATTTAGATCGTGGTGTTGGTAATAATTTTCTGGAAACGAGTGACCCACCGTGAACGTGTTAATATAATTACCGATATTATTTCGGTAATTATTTTTATATTATAATATTTCGATATTATTTCATCGATCAGCTGTTCTCTTTTTACTTCTCTTTCTCTTTCTCTTTGGAGTGCGATATTGTCATCGATAAAGAAACGAGCAATGCGTTCGACGAACAACGGGATGCGCGCACGCGCGCACGCGCGAACAAAATTACTTGGAAGTGTTAACGGGCAGGTCGTTCCATATTCCTTTGATTTTTAACGGTGTTTAAGATCTACCATAAAGATCCGCGGTGATATTTATACGTGTACACGGTACGGCTACATGCCATGAATACACATACGGTATGCATAATAGAAGTACAAGTGATATAATCTGAACGATACTCGCGTAGTACGTGTATAACGCGACGCCGTAAAACTAATCCTAACCAACAGATTTTCTCATTTTAATTGGCACCGGGATCTTTTCCACTTTAATCATTTTAACGGCAGGAAAAATTACACATCGACACGTTGCCATTCCTCTGTACGACTCTCTCGCTTTGGTCTACGCTGAAGGGATTAATTTCGATACTCTTCTGTGATCATTTTCGTGATATCAAAATTACACACTGACACGTTTGAATTCCTTTAACGACTATATCTTTTTATTTTCATAACTTTAATATTTTAACGACTGTCATTTTTATTTTAATAACTTTAATATTTTAACGATTGTAATTTTGAAGGGCAAGGGATTAAACGTTCAAGTAAAAATTACAAAAAAGAAATTACCAAAACGGAAATAAGTGACAACCGACGCAACTGTGAAAAAAATCTTAATGCAAAGGGTTAACTATCGAAGTAAAAATTGCTAAGCAGTAATAATAAATTATCTGCCTCACGTAGAAAATTACAGTGACCAACAAGTGATAATGTGAAAGAAATCGTGAAAAAAAATCGTAGTGCAAAGGGTTAACCATCCAAGTAAAAATTGCCAAGCAGTAAAAATAAACCATCTGTCTCATTAATAAATCTACAATCGCGAACAAGCGATAACCGTCGCAGCAGCGAAAGAAATCTTAACGCAAGGGGGTTGAAGACTATCGCTGGCTAATAGCCGACGTTTGCGCGACTTCGTTCGAGTCCCGCGAATTGGCGGTGCTCGCGAACTACCCCGATGCGAAATCGAATCTCACCGGCTCGTAAGCGAAGCGGTCGCGGCTCGAAGGAAAGGCCCGGCGCGGAAACCCCGGAGGGGGGCGGTCGAAGAAACGCGATCGATAAAGAAAAACAGTTCGGCGAACCGCACAATCTTAATTGCCTCCCGCGGCCTCTTTAATTCTCGCTGGAATCCCAGGGCCGTCGAATAATGCCACGCTCGACCGGTCTAAAGGCCTAACATTAACGCGGAGTCGTAACACGGCCGGCCGGCCGGGCAACGATCACGTAAAAGGAATCTAAACCGTCCGCGGCGATTGCCATTACAGAGAAAAACCGGCGGAACATGTAAGAAATCGATTACGAGCGCGGCGCGCGGCCGTGAGAGAGGACGTCGCGGCGCGAAACGTCGATTCGAGACAAAAGCACGGCGAAAAGACCGGCCCCGTGTGTGTGTGTCAACTTTGTTTGCGGTCGTTGGTTCTTTAAACTCGAGTTTCAATCGATTAGGGTCGTCGACGTGTTATCAGCAGACTTCAATTCTAGTATATGTATAATTATATCTAGTATATGTAATTTAAGAATTTTATCTAGTATATGTAATTTAAGAATTTTTACATATAATATTATACATAATATAAATTGTATATAATATTATATATAACATGTATATAACAATAATACATGTAATTTAAGAATTTTTACATATAATATAATATATAATATAAATTGTATATAATATATAAATTATAAAGCTCAATAGATATTTTTCGTTCGTTAGTAATTTTGGTAAGCGATGCAAGGAATTATTTCAAATATTTCAATATTTTCATTGTTTTAATAATTATGAATAACTCTTTTGATAATTATCAGTGACTCTTTCGAGAGAAGAATTTTTTATTTCCGAAGCAAAAAGTCTGTTGAATTTATAAATACCATACTCGTTCAATCAAAGCGCAAGAAACTAATCTTTCTCCTCTTATAAACTCTGTCGTTTAATATTAAAATTGAGAGAAGAGAAATAAATACAAACATCCTGGATGATCAAATATTTCCGAGGTGATCCAGTTCCGTTTATGGTTATTGGATTACGCACGCGGAGATGGAAGATTCATCGACGTCTATTTTCGATAATTTCATTCGCAGACGTTGTCGCGTATTTCGGACGAACTAAAATTCAGAATTTCGTTTATCAAATGAATTATTGGATATATATGGAATAATGAATTATTGGACGAATTCGAGATAATCGAATATTTCCGCTTGTATGTTTTATAAGGCGTATATACGTTGTACACAGACGTTGCAGTCGTTATCAATCCTTTCCACGCTACAAACGAATCCTTTTGCAGATTACGTTCACCTCCTCGCACTGCGATTTAATCCTTTCGCAGATCGCGCGCGCGCATTCTCAAATTTAATCCTTTCCCAGATGACGACCACCTTTTTGAACTCTAAATTAATCCTTTCGCCGATCATATTTACCTTTGGCAAGTGAAATCGAATTCAAGCTTCCCCTTTCGCGATTTTTATTTATCGTACTTGCAACGATTTTTAATAAAATTCGTATGAGACTTTAATAATTCAATTATTTTAATAATTACCGACGTAATTATAATAATATTCGTACGTTATTATTGCTGATCGACGAAGATTAACTGTTTGCAGTGACATTTGTATCATTCTATAAATTGGTATCTAAAGCTGTGTTAAATTATATTTATATTATAATTCTAGTATTGGATAAAAAAGAGAAGGTGGTGGTATTTATTTCTCGTAGAATTGTTTGAACATTTGTCTAAAAATATATTTAATTTATAAGATTGGTAGAAAATCACAAAATTCAGTGTTTTGTTAATAAGAAAATCACGGCTTCTTTATAAATCTATTCCAAACTCTAGACATTAAAAAATTAAGACATTCCTTTAACTTAACTTCTATATTTATCAAATATTTAAAAAACATAAGCTCAACATAATCTTTAACAAAAATTATTTCTCACATTTTCCATGCAATCCATTCTCTACCTTCGCTACTCATTTAAAAATTCATTCGATAAATATAATAAAACTAAATATCGATAAAAATGGTGTTAAATCGAATTATCGATACTCGAGTTTACTAAAACAGAATTTCACTGTTTATCAGAAAGAATCCGACTGGCGAGCGGGCCCGACCGCCGCTGTTTATCGACGCAGATATTTTTCGCGATAGAGCCGAGGCACGCCGTCCTCTTTTCAGATTCGCATTCCGATTTCAATGCACTCGCGTTGCTCGTACTTAATATCTCGTTCTCCATTGCTACGTTCTTGGTGCGCTGCCAGGGCTCCTATTTCGTCGAATGCAAGGCGGCGGCGGGGTCGCGGGGCGAGGCGGGGCGGGGAGAGGAAGAAAAAGAACGACGACCGACCGGTCACGTTGCAAATCTATCGTCGACGATTGTCTCTCTGGACGAAGACGCGCGACGACAACGACGACGAACACGGAAGACAGAGAGAGAAAAAAGGAGAAATAGAGAGAGAGAGAGATATAGGAGAGGACGCAGTGGTCGTCGACCGTGTGTGTGTGCCCGCGCGCAAAAGTAACTTTCCCGGAGTTTTCAATTGCTCTGTAAATGTGTAATGGCTATCGACGGACGTGCCGGAGACACCCCCGGACCACTGTAACTACCCCGCTGTTCCGAGACCAATTACGGTATTAATATTGAATACCTCTATCCACGCGCGGTCTATGAACGTTGCGGAACTTCAGCCCGTTGAATTTACGAGTTAACGAAGCCGGAAACGGCGCGACGGTCCAATCCCCTCCCCGCGCGTCGGCTCGCCTCCTGTCCACGTGTCTTTAAAACGTTCACGACACCCGTGACTTCTCCGCGAGCCGCGATTAATAATTCGCCGGGGTGGGGGGTGAGATAGATTAGCGGCTCTGAATTACTCACGAGCGGCTCTCGCGCGCGCGCGCGCGCGACTATTTTTCACTTCTGCCCGCGCCGGGACGGCTGATCCACGGACGACGTGTCTCTCACCCCTTTTCTGTCGCCGCCGCACACCGTCGTCGCTCGTTAATGCTTCTGGAATCGCTAGCCGGACTCGCAAGTTTCAGTTCCCCCCCGCGCTGGAAAAACTATTCCCCTCGATTCTCGACAGCTGGTTGACCTTACGTTAACGCTACCCAGTGGCCGCGAGTCGCGTCAAAAAGAATAACAAATCGCTCCGTGACGTTTCTTCGTTTCCGAACACTTTTTTGTTTGCGAATTAATAGAAGGAAATTATTCGTTCGGCGATCGACTTCTCGCGCTGCGATCTCTTTCCCAACTGCGTCGGTTGGTGCTTCTTCGTTCTTGATTATTGTTGATGGTAATGCTCGAAAAGGGGCAGTCAGGGGGATGATAATATTAAAGAGAATGATACGGGGCTAGGTGATTTTGTTAATAGAATGTCGAATGTGAAATGTAAAATGAGGAATGTGGAATATAGAATGTGGAATGTGGAATGTAAAATATAGAATATAGAATGTGGAATGTAAAATGTAGAACGAGGAATGTGAAATGTAAAATGAGGAATGTGGAATGTGAAATGTAAAATGAGGAATGTGGAATGTGGAATGAGGAATATGAAATATAGAATATAGAATGTGGAATGTAAAATATAGAATATAGAATGTGAAATGTAAAATATAGAATATAGAATGTGGAATGTGAATTGTGAAATGTGGAATGAGGAATATGAAATGAGGAATGAGGAATGCGAAATGGGGAATGTTAAATGAGGAATGTGAAATATAGAATGTGGAATGTGGAATGTGAAATGGGGAATGTGGAATGTGACATGAGGAACGTGAAATGTGAAATATAGAATATAGAACATCTGACGTTCCTCTCTTCGATCTGACCTTTCAGCTTTCGATAAAACTTCCTCGAGAAAGCTTCCAAGCCCGACGATAACATCGAAGTCAACAAAGAGCACATCGAACAATAGCAAGCGGAGGTGTTCAATTTTATGATTTCAATAATTATAGACTGTTCGACTGTACGGGAAGAGCTTCGCGCGGTAACGTCCCTTCACCGGTACTCGTATTAAGCACAGCGGGACGCATACCGACACAGAGACTTATGTGTTTCCTATGTTATTCGCCGCCGCGCTCTCAGATTCAGCAATTCAGACTCCGGTCACGGAATTCGCAATATGGCGGGGGCGAGGCGGAGGAGGCTCGAGCGAAGATAACATTGACTTTTCCTGCGGATATTTGGCATCGTTTAAATCCACAGCGCTGCGCCGTGCTTTCGGTCGCATTCGAATGGGATTATGCTTAATGTATGTATATCCATCTCTATCTCCGACTGCCTAGATTTTATTCATGTCCCTAAATAACTTTCTCCCGGCTTCTCTTATCTGGTCATCGGCCATTGTAACGCGCGCGCGCGCGCAAAGAGAAAAAAAACTTAAGAAACACAAAAAGGATCGCCATGCATTATTCATCCGCGAAATTTTGCATACCCGTTTTCTATTCGCGAACGTTGAAAAAGTGTACATTGAATTTGATCCGCATTATTTCGTTACCTTGCTTAATTGTTTCCTAGCTCCCCCTAGACCCCCCCCCCCCCCCCCTCGCCCCCCCCCCCCCCCCCATTGTTGCCGAGAGCGTACATCGGCGACCATTGTTTTTGCCGTTCTTTACAACTTTCTTTACTCTCCTTATTCCATCTCTTTTTTTTTTCTTTCGCTTCGAACCCTGGCTCGCTCCTGCGTGTTTTTCCGTTCCGCTACCGCCGCGTTTCTTCTCTTTTCACAATTTTTGCTCGGCACTTTCGTCGACCCTATTGTCAATTGATTCCTCTCTGTTCCGCGTTTCAACATCGCTCGCGAATGGTCTCCCTTCGTTAGCATAATATCCTTTTGGATTCTTCCGCGAATCCGACGCTGAATCTCCGATCAAGGGAAATCAAATTCTAAAGTTAGCCTCAAGCACTTGTATAGAATTTCATGTAATAAAAAACAATTGCGATTGTCAGGTCTATTAAAAGTCTAATTTCTATTAAATATCGTGATTTCGATGAAACTCTATTAAAATTCTTAATTCTTTCATTTAATTCTAGCCAACACCGAAAGAAAATTGTTTCGACGTCGCGCAACTGCTCTACGAATCTTACATATTTATTGCAAAAATTAACAGAAGCATTTCAGAATTTAATAACACCGTTACATTCTTTTCAATCGACTAAATCTAAAGGGTGTCCCAAAATTCACGCAAGAAGTAAAATTTTGATAGAAAACACAGATTTATAATTAAAAATTGTAAATTTTTTATTTTACGTTGTTCTTTTGCGTAGCGCTCCATCTTTAATAACCCAGAACTGTCAGCCGTCATTCTGTATTTACTTTTTTGGTTGGCAACACTTTACCGCACAAATGGCGCAAAATTCAAATCTTGCCTGAATTTTGGTACACCCTTCATCGAAAGAAGAAACACATTCTCCATTTAATCCTCGTTTTCTACAACTCCCGAATAAAACGTTCTCTTTATAAAGAAATCCGCTGTCTAAATCACTGGCGTCTACATCGGTGTACGCAATCTGGACCGACCCGTCGGTCAAACAGAATACGGCCACGTGATCGGAGAAAATACAACAACGCGGCGTGCAGAGCACCATTGACGAGGTTCCCACCGAATCGACCAACGACAAAGTAAATCGATTGCAGAGCGCACCGTTCCCATCCGAGCGCGCGCGCGGTCCGGCGGACAGGCCAACGGGGAATTAGCAGCAATATCGCAACAAATTCGTCAGCGTGTGCAAACAGAAAGCCGAGGGAGGGGAGGGGAGGGGAGGGGGCGACACGGCGGAGAGCACGTGACGAAGAGACCCCGGAAGGATCAGCGTGGGCCGGTCCCGCCGTAAAAGTCTCAATCGAGAAGGTTAATAACAGGAGCGGAGAGAGCGCTCGCGGTCGGTTTACCTTGTCCGATCAGCTTTTCCGATTCCCGTCGAGGTCGGTCGACAGGCGTAGGTATGCGCCGGGTCCCGGTCATTGGAAGAGAGAACCCAGATGCCGCAGATGGACGAGAGAGGCCCCTAGAGCTAATCACAATAGAACGTGCTTCCTTTCGCCTGCGTTGCGGAGCGGTTTACCTGCTCTCACGATCTCCTCGGCAGGTAAAACGGACGACTGCCGCGCACCGCGGAGGAATTTTCCGTTTTCGGTGGTCCTTGTATCGAGAGTGGGGGGGAGTTCTCGCCTTTGTCAGTCGTCCGACTGACGACATAATCTGACCGTTTCCCGGCTCCTGCCCTCCAGGCCACCGTCTCTCTTCCTCTCTCTATCTCTCTCTCTCTCTCGCTCGCTCTCTCGCTCTCCATCTCTTGGCCTTCTCCGCCGTCTTCAACCCTCTGCTAGTCAGCGTGAAACACGCTCCTGGCTCCCGTATATCCCGTGTTACTTCGCTCTCAAGGCAGCCCGGGATTAGTTCTTAACTCGTGACACAGATTTTCGAGCAGAGTTCCCCGGCAAATTTATGACTTACTGCCGCGCCGCTTCCTGGCTGCCTCTCGACACAACACCCAGATAACATTTACATAGTCGCGAGGATAGCTCGCGAGCTACCGTGTCCCTGGGTAATGGAAGGCTGATGTTTAATGTATCCCAGGGCCAACACACCAACCCCCTTTCCCTTTCTTCTCCGCCGCTGTTACGGCGGGGAGGGGGTGGGGCGGCCAGACCCGTTCGCGCGCGTTCTTTAACACTTAACACCATCGCAGACACGCTCGCCCCGGAAATTATGTCTGCGAACCGGCTGCCAAAATCGCTCGCCCGCCGCCGGCTACTATCTCAGACGAAAAGGGACGAGGAGCTTCCTTGATTCAATACCGGCACTCTTGCCGTCGATCGTTCCCCCGTCGCGAGCTTTTTCTGGCTTCTAGTTTTCTGCGGGAATTGGCGGGAATTGGCAAATTGATGCGCACGACTTTTTCTTTCGCTGGGCGGAGTCGCGGCGATCTCACCGTCAGCGATTATTCTGCGTTTGAATCGTTGCAAGATTTGGTGACCAAGATTTATTATTTAAACGAGGTTTCTTCGAAAAAATATTATCTTATAATATTATTAATAAGGAATAAATATTACTCTTCTCGTGTATTTAGAACGTTTTTATTTAGAACGTTTTTGACCCAATCACTTTTCCAGTCATATAAAAATATATAATTCTTTATCCAAATAATTGCTGTATTTATTAATAAATAATCGCCTCTTTGTTACGTACCTTCTCTATAACACAGAAGAACGCCACGATGTAATGGGACAGTGTAATCTCCTTCAGGAGACGGCAGAAAATCGTAAAGAATTTAAAGAGTATTCAGCAGTACCGTTTTCTGTTGCACCCCTCTAACCATCTAACCCTCCTGCCCCTCTAACTCTCGAACCATCTGTAACTACGATATTTTGAAAGAAATTTTCTATTTCATGGTCGCCTTTAAAGCGGCTCCAAAGTTACTTCCTTTTCGAGCCGCTTTTCGAGTTAACACGTTGAGCGCCGCGTCACCCAAATAAGGGTGACACTAATTTCTCACCAATTTTGAAAATTCATTTTTGCTATAATATATTTGAACAAAGTGAATTCGACTATGATTTCTCGAACGCGAAAGAGTTCTAACGTCATCCCCTATGATAAATGGGAAACTTTTCAGTTTTATTTTAATTAATTAAATTGCTTTAATTCTGTGGGGATTTTAGTGTCTAATTGTCGGCAATGAACGTGTTAATAAAGAAATGACTGCGAAAGCATCAACCGGGAGAATTCGGTTCGAATAAGCTCCGGCGAACGCGTGAACACAGCGAAAACCGGGAAAACCGTAATTTGTGGGCGCCGCCTTTCGGCGTACGGATCATTTTTTTTCTACGGGGCTTACGCCGCGACGTAATATTTTCAATATTCCGTAACGAGTATGCATCGCGAGTCATTTCCAAAAGGAACGTTGCGCCGGTGTTCGTTCGAACGCAGAACCGTGGCGCCCTTGTGTAACGCTTATGCTTTTTCCTGCGTTTACCTACGCCGCATCTACAACTCAATTTTTGGCGAATCGAAACGAAACCTTGACTTTTATTTACCGTAGAACGCGTTCCGCGGAGAATACCATTCTCCTTACATTTTAAAACATTGTTTACGCGAGCATCGAATATCGAGTTTCCACAACGAATTCAATGTTTGCACCGATAAAGACCTTCTTTAAAACAGAAAATGTCGGAAGATTTTTCAAAACATAAATATTACAAATAACGTAAGAAAGATTCGACGTGTTTAAAGAGTCAAATAAAAATCTCCACTAACTTCGAAGAAAATCCTTTTCGGTTTCGGCTTCCCGATCAACGCGAAATACCCGACCCGCGTCGTCGGTTCGGCTTATGAAACACGTTGCCACGGCGAGGACCCGTTTAATCCGTAATTTTATACGAATTTCGTGCACAGCCACTGTTTAAAACAATAGTCGTGGAACGCTTCTCCCTCGCAAGAGAGGCTCCTTTGTCTAGGCCGAGGTCGTGCGAGGCGGGGGACGGGGACGGGGCCGGGCGGCGGCGGTGGAAATGGCACCCCGCGAGCGTACCATCTTGCTTGTTTAACGTAAATTCCTAGTGAATTTTAATACGCTTGTTTGAGCGAGCACAATGGGAGTCGTGAGAACGTTACTATTTCTCTACTTTGCGAATACAATGGGGAGCGGGGGACCCCCGGTAACAGCGTTACGATCCAAACAAACGGCAACGTTCGGCGTTCTACCCGTCTGCTTCAGGGAACGCGGACGATGGGGCTCGGCGCGGCAGCGGCGCGCGGGGGGGGGAAGGGGTCCGGCGTGTGTGTATCTTCCAAACGACTACGAAAAACGAACAAAAGTTTATGGGGCGATATTGGATGATTTACGTCATTATTGTTTACCTATAACACACGCACGCGCCGGGACCGTGTTTATACAGTCTCGCGCCTTTTTTTTTCTTTCTTTTTTTTCGACGGGAACTCAATCTTATTCGCGACCGTTTGTTGCCGCAGCGACGACGCGCGGCGAAAAAAAATGGAGCGAGCCGCGCCGGATTTCTTCCGCTTTATCGTTAGAACCTTTTTGTTTTGTCATTTATTTCGCAGCTGCGCCCGATTTTTAGCGAATTTAACCCCGCGAAGTTTTGCCGTCCGCTTGTTGCAGGGCTCGATCGATGCGAACTACTGAATTTTTAATACCGCGGGCCGTGTTTCGCTGTGCCCCAATTCCCTCGGATTATGTATAAACAATTATTTTTACATCGAAAGGCATTTTAAGTTTTATTGTTGCAATAACAGAACGCGGTTTTTGAAAATAATGAAATATTGTTGCTGGATTTTATGGCGATGTACGGTGAAGAAAATGAAATGTACAAGTAATATAAATTATGATATAAATATGAATGTAAAATATGAAATAAATATAAATACAAAATATAACATAAATATAAATACAAAATATAACATAAATATAAATATAAAATATAATATAAATATAAAATATAATATAAATATAAAATATAATATAATATAACATAAATATAAATAAATATATAAACATAAATATAAATCAATATAATAAGAAAATCTGTATAAATATAAATGTTTTAATATGTCAATTTATTTTTGCAAATAAACAAGAAGAAACGCCAAATCGCGTCTTTTAAAACCTAATATCTCATCTACCCATTTTTGCCATAAACGCGTAAAATCCGCAATCAAGCAGTAACTGTAGAACAGCTGCTCGACACCGGTAAAATATTTTTAGGGTTTGTTTAGGTACAGCGTCCCTCGCACGTGTTTCGCCCCCGAAAACCGCTCGTCCGCAGTCCACCAGCAGATCCACCCCTTGTTAGGAGAGAGAAAAAAAAAACCCAGAACTAATAACTTCCAGAACAAGGGATCGGAAAATTATCCTAATTACGGCTCACGGTGAACGAAGCCTCCCCCGGATGTTTGTACAACTTCCAATTTTCACGGGCGATTTTCGGAGAACTAGGGTGAAGCAGAAGTTAATCCACCCTTCGGAGATCAAGGGAACTAGTTTTTATCATAATACGCGTACAGTAGCCGCTAAAAGTATTTCGGCGGCGCCTTCGCCGGACTTCGCTGAACGGTGGAGATCCTCGAAAATTTCCTGAACAAGTTTGAACGTCGAAAATTTGTCGAACACGCAGCACTTGTCGAATATTAAAAATTGTTCGAGCGTAAAAAAAATTGTTTGAACATTAAAAAATTTATTGGACATCGAGAACGTTTCAACGAATATTTTTAACACGTTCTACGTCGAGCTGTTTTTACTCGACTCTTCATTCTAGTCATTTATTATTCCATTACAAATTACTATATTATCTGTAATTATTAGTAATCGTATATAATAATAAAACAAGTTCGTTACCATTCATTCTTGTGGTGGAAATTAATTCTAGATTTGTTATAACCTATTTTTAACGTACTTTAACGAGTCAGACTCGCGACGGAGATTTCTAATAATAAGTTGTTAAGTATGAATGTTTATCCGTTATACTTTAAGTATGAATGAAATTTTATTCTCTTGTCACCAATATTTAAACATTCAAGTACGTGTAAGCACGAAACAACTGTAAAATTCCTTTTTCTCGTAAAAAAATTAGTGCGATCGAAAAAGTTCCAATCATAGTAATTATAATGAAAACATATTCAGCGTGCTGAACAAACCTGCGCAACGAACTATGTTTGTAAGATCCATGCAGAGTTCAATGTTCGACCAAATCGAAACGATATTTTTACCAGGCCCCCCTCCTCCCCCCGGGCCGTTAATGCAATCGTTAACGGAGTATGGAAATGTCTCGTCGATTCCAGTTTCCGTGAATTAGTTCATGTCAATCGGTTTGACACCTGAATGGGGCGGGTCACAATGGCCGCCTAATTGGTCCGTTTTCAGGTGGACAGGCTTGCATAAAATTCAAATTATGGTTCATACATTTCGCTGGGAAATCGTCGGCGCGCTAATAAGTAATCAGAACTCGTTCAACCATGATACAACTTGAAAAATTCAGCGAGCTTTATTAACGTCTTCTTGAAAAATCTGATATTTTTAATGAGAAAAAGCATTTAATGCTTGTTAAAGTGATAACAAGACTTTGATAACGAGTATACGACGTGGATTCTTTAGGATTTCACAGAGGATTCTTTGAAATGTAAAATAAATTTTAAAGAGAAATTTAATTTTTTAACGAATCGTTAACCCTTGCCGTACTTTAACGAGTGACGGAGATTTCAATATCGTGTTAAATATAATTTTTATTCCGTTCTTTTAAATCGGAATAAAATTCTGTTCTCCTTGCGATCAATATTTAATATTTAATATTTAAGAAATTTAATATTTAAGAAATTTAATATTTAAGAAATTTAATATTTAAGAAATTTAATATTTAATCGTTCTAGTAAACGTAGACGTGCAATAAATACAAATTTCATTTTTCTCTTAAGAAATAATTACAATCTAAAATGCGTTTACCATTGTAACTCTGAAGAAAATTATACGGCAAGGGATTGTTAATATCGAGCACGTATATTGTTAATACGAACATTACTCTATAGACGCTTCGGACAAATTACGAAACAATTACTCCTTCGCTCCGTTCGAGACACCGGCAGGTGTCGGGGGACCGACTCGTCGGCGACTTTTCCTATCGTTCCACTGCGCATGTTTCACGAGCTAAGTGATCCAGCAGTTTTACCGGTTTGCCCGCAAATTAGTCCCCGGCGAGGGGTCAACGGGCAAACGTTCCGAGCATTTTTGAAATTTTCACGAGCCGTGACTTTCGAGGCCGACTGTCCGAGACTTTCATGCGCGCATACACACACACAGGCGCGGTCTAATGCACTCAACTTTTAGGGTCGTGTGTATTATGAATGAACGGACGCGGCGAAGGGAGAAAGAGAGAAAGCTCGCGGAGACGAAATGGGCCGTGTTAACCATATGGTCGTCGAGAGAAGAGGACCGTGGCCGAGACAGAGACGAACCTAAGCAGTTAGGCTGCCGCCGACGGAGACGGTCGAGATTGCCGGAGGAACGGAGAAGAGAGAGGGACGACGACGACGACGACGGGTGGAACGAGGGAAGAGAAAGGAGGAAGCAAAGCGGAACACGGTCGACAGCGCAGTCAATGGGGGCAACTTAGGGGCCGTTTTATACAGAAATTCGACGTGTCGCGTAATGCAATTTCGGACGTGACAAATGGTCGGCAGGTGAAGACGAGAACCGGGTCTTCTCTCGTCGGCCTGTACACGCGCGCGCGCTGGAGCGGACGGCACATTGTGCAGTTTTCGGACCGATCCGGTATTCCGGCGACGTCTCGGACCGTCTTCGGCAGCCGAATGATACATCAACACACCGGCCGTCGTCCCTCGGTACACCGAGCGGGGGGCCATTATTAGCCTCGAAATCCCCGAAAAGAAGAATACCCGTCGGTGCCTCCGGCGCGACTAATCGGGGGACAAATGCAGCCACCGGCCTGTTTGCTCACCGCTAAGCGGATCATCCTCGAGTGCGCCGGAAAGTAGATCCGACGGGATTGTTCACGAAATTTTGCTACTCGGAGGGGTTCATCTTCTACACCTAATTCTGTTTCAATGCGGCACGTACGGTCGCCGACACCTCTCAAAAGCTCTACTTTAGTATAACTTCTTTTGGAACTCGATCAGACGCGATTCTCTCGAGATGTAATTGCTGGTTTCAGGGAAATTGTTAAACTCTTGAAGTACCATTATTTTCACTGTAGTGATCACGCTATTCTAACTTATACAATATTATTAATTTATATTGACATTTTATGGACCGGTCATAAGGTCGCAAAAATTTTCGTTTCTATTTTGATTTTATTTATCTTATTATTTGCGAAAGGTATTTAATACTTAAAAATTTATATAATAATATTGAAGCTTGTAGTACAATTTCACACATTTATCTCAATAATAGATAACAAATTAAGGGTTACTGTGGCAACCGATCGGGAAGTAAAGCCGATTTATAGGCTACCAGTCGATAAAGTGTTAATGACCGTAATATTAATATCATACTATTAATTAATTTATTTAACATCGCATCCGCTCAATAGCAGAAGACTTGCAAAATCACAATTACAGAGTTACGTTTCTATATAATTTAGCTATAAATAATTTGATTTCTTCCAGACCCGACATATCTTTTGCAACACATTTATAGTCCAACATTCTTTGAATATTATATTTTATCAAACTTCGATAAAATGTAGCTAAGATAAAAAAAGAACCATTTATTACATCTGAAAATGTCAAGGAACCCGTACGGAAAGTGGCGAGAAGTTCCAACCGATGTCTCCGCGTTATCAGAAAATCCCAGGGAGTCGCCCTCGCCGAGACGGTTTTCTCCAGACACTCTCCCTCCCCCTCCACCACTCCCCCCTCCCCGCCGTTAAAGCCCGCGCGCTCCGTCTTAAATAAAAATTGCTGCGAAAGTTCGGAAGAAATAGGGTTCCGTTTCTGGATGAAGAATGTCGGATGTGCCCCGCCGGCCGTCCCGTAGGTATCTGAGCCGCGCAGCAACCGCGGATACATATTTCGAATAGCAGACGGAACACTTTTTATCGGCTTCGCCGCGGCAGCAAAAAAGACTTTCGCGGAACCGCGAATCTCGGCGTCGGCATTTTATGAAGGTCGCTGGTGGAGGGGGGGATGGTTGGTTGGCGATCCCTCTCTCCCTCTCTCCCGTTGAGCATCACCGCGGAGCCGAGGAATGGTAGAAAGGTGGTGGCGGAGATACACGGTCGAATCGCGCTGGCAGCCGCATTAAGGAGGAGCCCGGTAAACCCCGTGGTCCGTCGCTCGCAACCCCCTTTTACGCGGTAGCCAAGCTTTCCGCGGTCGGGCCGCGTATTTATTATGGGCGAAATTGTGTAGCACGCGCTACTTCTCACGCGGAATTTATAACGACTACCGCGGCCTTCGAATAATTAAAGCGCGGCCCCCCCGACGGCGCGCTGGAAATGCCCGAAATGCCCGACGGGATCGTCGTCGCCGCGCGACGCCACTTTTCCGCGGAAATCGCGCCGCGAGTCGCGCAATTTTTATGACGATCGGCGATCCGTTTGTGCTGTTGTGATCGACGGATTTTGATAGGCGAAAGTGCCGATATTTAACTATTTGCGAAATTGTTTTACCATAAAACAAAATATTATTATTATTATTATTATTGTTTGTTATTGGTTACCGATATACAGTATTTGTATTTTATATTGGGTTGGTAATTAAGTTATTGCGGATTTTAACCCTTTGCACTACGCGCCATCACGTTACCTGCCAGCCCTTATGGATTTTTGTCCTATTGTATAGTATACATAGTATAGTATATGTTTGGAACAAAGTAAGATATAGTAATATTCAATAAAATGCATTTCGTTATATAAAAGGGAAACGCTATAAGCTAGAGAAATTATTTTATTATTAAATGTCCTGAGAGGAGACAACGGAGTGCAAAGGGTTAAATAAGGAGAATTCTAAATTTTTGATTACAATTTCGAATCATGTTTCTCTTTTAAATCAAAAATGTAATACGTTTTATCCGATGAGTATAAAGTGAATTATATTATATCCGACTTATATATATGAATTATATCCGAAAAAACAAAGACACAAAAAATTGGTCACCGAACGGTAAGAACCTCCGCTACCCTCTTATTGTACCGTTACAAGAAAGAGGTCACACAATTCAATGGTGTTTCAAAATGGCTCCCTTTAATTTAACTGGATAACAAAGAACGCGGAGAGAAGATTTTCCCCGAGAAGAAAGAGATACTGGAAATTGCCCCTCTGGTCGAGAATATTTTCGTCGTACCCGCGCGTACACTTCAAAAATTGCATTTCGGCCGTCGTCCCGGGAAAAGTACCGGCCGAAACATCCCCTTCATCCCCCCTCCCCCGTTTATCCTCCTTTTATCCCTCCTTTATCCGGTGGGAGAGCGCGCGCTCGGTGAAAAAAGGAAGGAAAAATCGCCGGCGAAGCGTTTCTCGGATTTATATTAATCGATAATTACGCTCCGCCTCGACGAGCGATTCCACGGTACAATTAATTTTCTCCGGGCGACGGCGACCCGGAGGAAAACAGGGGGAGGGGTCGCGAGGAGAGGGAGGGGGGAGGAGGTGCCGCCACCACGCCGTGAACGCAACTGTGCAGTTTCGAGATTTCTTTTATGTCCCGGCGATCCTTTAATTCCAAGGCGAGAAGAGCCGCGGCCCTCCTTCCCCCTCTCCTCGAGCTTGTCGAGCGTTTAATTAATGAACCCCCTCGGAACACCCCCCACTCCTCCCTCCCTCTCTCCCGGGGACACCGGCAGCAACGTTATTCTTGCGCCGCTTAATTTCGCCGGCGTCGCGTCTTTTTTCCTTTTTAATTGAACCCAGCGTCTTTTTGTTCGCGAGACGCTTCCGACCGGCGCGCGGACACGGCTACTACGCGGGCGGTGCCGCGGCGCGCGCGTGTTTTCCGGCCCCGCGGAGTGGCACTCGTCGTTGTTGTTGCCGAGAGTGCAGCCGCGGAAACAGCCAAGATCGGCGGCCGCCGCCGCCGCCGCGGCTGCATTTCTCTCCGGACGTATTTTCTTTCGAGTGTGTCTAACCCGCGGAGAAACTACGAGAGGGCCCCCACGGTTTTCAACGAAAATCGCTTCCGAGCGCGCGCGCGCAAGTCCCCGGCAACCTAACGCCGCGCTCGTTCCGTTTTAATGTGTTCTACGCCGCGAATCGGCTCCGCGAATTATTTCGGTGCAACCGTCTGGAATCGCTGCACCTGGAAATTCGGTGCCTCTCTCTCTCTCTCTTGGTAGACGACGATTTAGCGCGTAGTCTTTCGAGAAATCTGAGCAATTCCCGTGCTAATTATTCGTTTCACCGTGGCCTGCAGCCACCGGAAATTCGAACATTGTTTAAAACGAAATATATTTTTTTTAAAACAGAACTGGATGACTCGAATTTCACAATATTCGCTCAAAAGAAGAATTCGAGTCGTTTAATCCAGTTTTAAAAATGTTATTTAATATTAAAAGGTGTTTGAATATTTTTTGCATGGGATGATAGATAAAAATCATGTACTTCGCAGTTAAAATGGCTCCGAGTGCAAATAGTTCAAATAGAAACTCAAATTGCAACAGTTCCACGCCGGATTCGTTGATTCCGATTCTCCGCGAGCAATGTTCCGTCGCGAGACCATAAATTATCGCGGAACAATGCGCGACTCAGTCGTTTCTTCTAAGATCGTTACCGGAAACGGTCCACGGGCGAGAGAAATTTTTGCGCCAATCCTCGCCTGTTCCTTATTAAAACGGTGCTCTAATTAAACAAGCGAGTCGCAATTAAATGAAATAAACTTCGTGCCCGTCGCGCGAACACTTTCCCCTTTATTTGACTTTCAAAGACAGCGCGCGCGCGCGCGCGGATCTGCATCGAAGACACAATTGTCCGCTTAATTAAACGCGAATCTCGATCCCGGATTAATTCCGTGAACACGTAGCGGTATACAACATTCTCGCCGAGTCCGCGTAAAGGATCGCGTGCACCGACAACAAAGAACCATCGAATATGTATTTAAAACGCGTACAATATGTTTTCTCCCGTGGGAGAGAGAGAGAGAGAGAGGCGCGTGTAAAAGAAACGTCGTCGCGACCCGCGGGCGGCATAATATTTGAAACCGGAATTTATTTTGAATTTAAGCACCGCTATTTGCCCGTGACAAAGTGTATCTACCGGGCGCGTGGAGGAAATTCAGCCGGCGGCGTAGCACGAGGAAAATTACTTTAAAATAAGCCCCGGCGATATTTTCGATATCCTTCCGCGAGCCCGTCGAAGTATTTTTCAATGGAGGTTTAAAAGCTTATTGGGACGAGCCGGATATTTTATTTTTCAAGGTAACCGTGCGCGCGCGCGCTCGCGCGGTAACCATCGTCTGCGGGGGGATATATTTTCTGTTTGAAAGCAAGCATTTTCCTCGGCTGCCGACGCGCGTTCACCGAACGCGGCGGATGCGATTCCCAGACGTCGCGCGGACGGGCTTACCACGTTCTATAAATACACGTCGGAATTGTGAATAAAATATTCGCGCGTTGCGGAGGATAGAAAGTTTTACGGGCGATGACAAGCATCGAGCACGGCGACGGTGTCCCACGTTCATTAGAAAGTTTACAGAGCGCAGATGTAACGCCGAGATTTTTTTCTCTTCTCTATTTTTTTTTCTCCCCGCCAGATTAACGATAATCACGGTTTATTGTTGCGTGACACCCGGCGCGTTGGGTCGCGGCGTTGCTCGCCGACGATGAAATTCATACGTGTCCGTTTACCTTGATTATTTACGACGCACCTTATCGATGCAAATTATATTTGCGGATTATTCGTTTGCCCGTGGCCGGCACGTTTTTTCATAAGAATATACGGTCGAGACGCGCCGAGCAACGGTTTTTTTCCGCGAACCAGAGATCATTCCGAGTTTTGATTCTATCGAGCGAGCTATATATTACACGTTGTTATGCGAAATTGTTATTACATATTATTATGCAAAACGATTCAAACATTTTAAGAATATAACGGCCAGTCTCGCGTTACGTTATGAAAATTATTAACCGAAGAAATACATTTCTCATCTGACGTAATCGGCTCGAGCAATTTCTAATTTCGCTTCAAATTCCGCAATTTATTTAATGCCGTGATTTAATTTATTTAATTCCTACGTTTATAATATTCGCAAGGACGGTTCGGTAATTTATTCGCTTCTGTACGCCGCCGTTAATAATTATACATCAGTTTACGCTCGGTTACAGTTTCGACGTTTCCGTTCGAAACTTTTTCCTTTTATCCGGCTTAAGAGGAGAGAAAAAGGTGACCGGGGAACCTGGCGCGGCTAATCAGCTTAAAATACCGGCGATTGTTAACCTACGCGGAGGGGGGAAACGCCACGAACTTCTCCAAACAGTCGTAAACTCTCGTGATCGCCAACATTATGACACCGAAAAGTGGGCATTTCTGTGGCCGCGAGAGACCCCCCACTCCCCCACTCCCTCCCCACTCTCCCCCGACATTTTTCTGTACAATGCGGGATCGTTAGCGTAATGGGGTGCGAAGAAGGGAACTCCGGTAGACTCTCTCGCTCTCCCTGCCCTGTGTTGATAAATAATGCGTCGTCGCGGGCCGTTTACTTTCGTCTGTCATCTGCTCTTCCAGTTGCCGGGGCAAGCCAGTCGACCGTGTACATTCTAGCTGCACGGGGTGAATCGGTTTAACCTAATTCGGAACCGTTTCCTAACCTCGATGAATTCTTAAACGCAGAACGAACGCGCGCGATACCGTGCGAAGAATTCCAATGGAGCCGGAAAGAACGAGCAGATCAAACACTGTTTCCCCATCCCCCTCTCGTCTTCCCTTCGCCCCCCTCGCGTGAACGCCGGTTAAAACGCATTTTAAGTCGGCGGCCGCTGCAATTCGTCGGACAAATTTCCTTCCGGAAGAATTTCGATGGGTTCTGCAATCAATGGTCGTCGAACCGTTCGATAAATGCTCGAGCGCGTTTCCGATATAGCGGAGAGGCACGATACATTAGCGAGAATCGTTCGTCTTCAGCTGCTAACATTTTTTTTTAAACGGCACACGTCGATATCTGAATTATCCGAATGAGACTTTATTTATTCGATTTATTATTTGTTCTGTTTTTATTCGTTCTGCTTTTACTAGCTATTAAATTTATTCTATTTGTTTCGTTTAATCTAATTATTCAAAAATTGTCTGGTCCTGTTAAGGAAAATATTAAAAGTAAATAAATGCTAATCGACACAGCTTAAAAAGGAATAGTAGCGCAAGCGGTTAATAAAATGATAGCTCGTGCGTTTCAGCGAACCGTCAATTTCGCCGGATCGTCTTGCCGAACGCGGGATTAGATTAAGAGAGCAACGAAGGCGTAGTCCCGGTAGGGAAATAATTTCCGGTAAACACTGGGACGACCCACGCGCGGCCGCAGAAGTCGTTAAAATGCATCCGTGGAGAGGGAGGAAAGGAAGGGAGGGGGAAGCGGCCGGTAGCCGGGGCGGTATCGGAATTAAGCAACCGATGATTCACGTTCCGCTGCGAAATACAAACAATGGGGTATCGGTGTATCGACGGGTCCCACCTTCTCGGGTCCGGGGTATCTTGACCAAGCCCTATTTGCATACCCGACGCGACGGGTCCCCCTTCCCCCCTTCGGCAATACGGTGGCACGGGGCATTGGGACGGGAACGTCGGCGAATTTGCACTTGAAAAGCCGGTCGAATTAACGCGTCCGACAAATTTCTTAGAATATTGTCTCTCTCTCTCTCTGGGTTGATATCGGTGCGACGGGCCCGCATACGTGGACGCTAATTTATGCGAGACGGAAGCGTCGTTACCGCGACAAGCGCCGGCCACCCGCGTGTCCATGGACGCGTGTCGCAACCGGGGTCTCCCGGCGCAGAGGCATCACGTGTGGCTCACAAAAGACGGAATTAGGCCTGTGACCGGGGGCGCTGTTGTTTGCCGGCGAACGGGAACCGGAATGCTGGCTCTTCGACGCTGCGCTGTCCACGAAATAATCGGTACAGAAATGCGCCTTGACCGATCCGTGACGGTGTCCGTTGATTCTCCGCGCTTTTGTCACGAAGATTAGTGGACGGAACACACAAGAAAGCGTTTAGAGAGTTTGAGAATACTGTCGTATTTTATTCATGACTATTGTGTTACTGAACGCCTTAGTAAAAATTATACGAAACGACTGATTGTATTTTCTTAATTATACTTGAAATGTATCGGAAATTATACGTATAGCGATGTAATACGATATTGCAATTAAAGCAAAGACTCTGAAATGGATAAACCTGTAATAGGCTCATAACCTAACATACCATACAACAAAATAAAATAAATTAAATAAAATAAACAAAATGAAATAGATAAAATAAAATAGATAAAATACAATAGATCAAACAAAAAAGATAAAATACAATAATAGATAAAATAAAATAGATCAAATAAAGCAAGAAATTAAAATAAAATAAAGGAAAATCACATGTATTAAATGAAATCAATTTAAATTAAATTCCGCTAAATTATATCAAATTGGACTCAAATAAAGTACAGTAATTATACAATAATCTATACAGCGAAGTTAACATTAAATCACAGTAAATACCATTTGAATCTATAATAATGATAAGATTAATATCGCGAGAAGAGAAAAACAGCTGGGATATCATCGTGGAGGCACGCCAGCGTCGGATAAAGAAAAGAGCAGGCAATAAGAAAATTCGTGGCCGGTCCGGCGATTAATAGAGATACCGAAACCGGGACACGACCCCGCCAGTGGGTCAGGCTACGAGCGGTTCTAGAATCGGTGTCAGAAGCCTGACCCGGCAGTGGGTCACCGGGCACATAATTTTCGCGCGTTCAAAGAGACACGGCGCTTGCGACCGACTGGCAAAAACGACACCGGAAACCGGGCGCGGCACGCGTGCGAGTGCGTGCACGTGTTAAAAAGAAAAGGAGAAAGAAAGAGCGAAAGGGAACGGAGAAAAAGGGAGAGCGAGAGAGGGAGAGGGAGAGGGAGAGAGGAGAGAGGAGGAGGCGCATTGCGTGCAACGCACAGCGAGCGAGAGTGCATCGGAGGGTGCGCGCGCGCGAGCGAGCGAGAGCACATTCGAGCCCGATATGCATCGCGCGCGCGGCCCGAAAAAGCTCGGGAACCGGCCAGGAGCAGGCTCAGCGGCTTAAGTGATTTGCATGCGCGACAGGTGCACTGCGGAGTCGGTGTATTACGTGTTTAATTCACGTGTCTTGCATACTCGGCACTCCGATTCCACTGATTTCCATAATACAACCGCGCTAGCGAGCAGACCGAAGCGAAGAGAGCGGAGCGTGGAGAGCTGTGCGAGCGAACGCTAGAGAGAGAGAGAGAGAGAGAGAGAGTGACAGAGAGGGGGGAGACAGAGACAGAGAGGGGGGGAGACGACCGATGGAACGAGGAGCGCAGCTAGATCCGATGGATTTTTCAGCACGCGAAAACCCCTCGATCCGTGCGGAGCCCGGCGTGGATCGGCTTCGTCGTCGTGTATCGATCCGCGCGCTTCCAACGGACACGTCAGCGATGGGAGACGTTGCCCCTGCGATTTCTCGCCGGCTTTCCTTCGAACCCCGTGCGACTCTTTTACGATTCGTCGGAGGCCTCGGCATTCGGAATTGCTGGGAAAAGGTGAATGCATGAATACTGTGTGTACAGTCACCGGCAAAAACCGCTCGGCCCGCGCGCGACCGATCAGACCTTCTCTCCGCCGACTCTGCGTGGATCCCGTGAAAGGAATTCCGACGTGTGATGACGCGATATCCGCGTAATGGCCCCGGGATCGCGGACGTCTCCGCGAACGCGATATTTTTCGTCGATCAATTTCCGGGGGAAATCGCTAACTTGCTCGTACCGCGAAAAGCCGCTTACGCGTCCCGGCTATTATTATTTCGCGACCGGCGGGAGAATTGTAAATCGAAATCGGTGACGGGTCGAGGAGTCGGGCTTTTCGCGGAGGAATCGAAGAACCTGAAGTTGTAAGTAGATCGCGGATCTCTGCGCGAAATGTAAATTGCCTGGACCGAATGGGAAAAAGGATATCTTTTCTTTCTCAATAATTGTAATTATTTGAATGTAATGATATAACTGTATTTTTAAATCCTTTTAGCGCTCTTCCAGATCGATATTTCACCGAATGCATTTATGTCGGAAATGCATCAAATCCGCAGACTAATTGTAATCGAAAAATTGAATTTATCTAGATAAATTCGTTAATCTTTATCTCTGATCAAATTTTGTCTCAACTCTGTTCTAAAATAGCATAATTATCAAGTCTCGTTAAATCACCTGAGATGATAAAAAATTAACCTTTTGCACTCGATCTATGACACTGCGACGCCGCTAAAAATTCTCCGATCATTTCTCACTATAATTACAGTATCAAATTCGTTTATATTTAAAAAGAAAGGGAACAGTTAAAGCATAACCATCGCATATGGTACTGTGGATCGGGAAACCCATTTCGAGCCCGAACGGCTCGCGGAGTGCAAGGGGTTAATATCGCGGTATATAATTCTTGCCGGGCTTGATCGGTGACTAATCCCCCACCAATTACCGTGCAATAAAATATACTTCTGGTATGCGGCCGGCGAAATAAAAATCCTCGCGCGGAAGATCGCTCGAGCGTTACCGGGCTGTATCGCGCGATTTATCCAGCCGGTGGTAGGGTTTAATGCACCGTGGCGCGCAGGCGCTAGAAATTCCTCGATAGATTCGGCGGGATGCATTGTAACGGACCGCGTTCCGCGGCCGATATTTCTTTACAGGGTGGGGGGGGGGGGGGGGGGGGGCGAGAGAGGCGAGATTGAACGGTAACAACCGCCTCTCCGCCGGGTTTCCGGAAAATGTTAATTCGGGATTGTCTTGGCGGCGGAACCGGAGCCAACTGAAATGTTTGCGGAGGCGCCTAATCAATGTTACCTGGAGGGGAATTGTTTCTTGGTGTACCGTGTCGCAATTGTGTGCGCGCCGCTCCCCCCACCCCAAGTTCCCTTCCACCGAATCGAACGCGTACAGGATGCTTCAGGAACGGGGACACTGGTTCCGGGACTCTCGATAGGTTTCCGTCGAATTATCTCGTTTGCGGAACCGAGTCTTCGTTCGCGGGTAAGAATCGTTTCTTGACGGACGGATATTGTCTGCTCGTGTTTCCGGGAATTGGGCGCGGGGATTGTACGCTGCCGGATTGTACGCTCGCGGATTCTACCGGGGAGTGTTTAGAGAGACTGTGCGGGAGTGTACAGAGAGAGAGAGAGAGAGAGAGACTACAGGAGCACTGCGAAAGCGGTGCAACCGTAAACTGAATTCTGAATCTAATACCGTAATGACGCGAGCTTAAAATCCGGGAGGGGGGAGGGAGGGGGGACAATTTACGGTACTCTCTGGCGATGGTTCGCGTTCGAACGGATGTGTCGTGCCAAGCGGGCTCTCTCGCGCGGGTATTTCAACCATCGAGGATATTTTTGCCGAGGATATCTTTCTCGGAAAACTGAATCGCGTACGGAGAACTTAAACGGTCGTAAAAGCGAGGAGTACAGCTTGATCGTTCCTTATTTATACGACCTAATTGTATGCTCGTAACTTACGAGATAACTATATTCGTATAATATACCATTGCTCGTAATTGATTCGAACAAAATAGTAATTATTAGACCGCGTATCGTTCGTAATTGTGTAAGGTCTGCTGGTTCGTCCACCCAACGAAATTTATGCGCGCGTAAATTCTTCGTGTACCAGATTTCAGCGTCGAGATACAATTTCGAATTAAAGGTACGCTTTACTAAATCGGCGCGGGTTGTTTTCGGGACACTCTGTATGCGGGAAGATTGCCCCGGTCCGTCAAATTGTCGGCGGAACGACGGCCGCGGGACTTGCCCGGACCGACCTCGGATATTAATTCATAAATTATAATACACGGCAATTGCAAATTATCCGGGAAACGTTCTCGGAATATACCAACATATTAAGCGGCGGGAACACGATGCTTAATACCAGGTTATTCGAAGACGACGGTGCCGCGTAGCATATCCTCCCAGACGAAGGTACATTCAATATTTAACAAACTCCCGATATTTCCGAGGTCTCGTCTCGAATTTCAAACCGCCGGGATGATCGCGCGAGAAGCTGAGTCGCGAGAGGGGCCGTAATTACAGTGGAAAAACTGCCGTCGAATTTTCTCTAGCGCTCGCACGCGCGTATTCGACGACTACGACGACTACGACGAAAGGAGCGCGATCGCAAAAGGAAGCTCCCTGCGAACCAGTTTCTTTCGCATACGTTTAATACCCACTTGCGCGTGGCTTACTCGCCCCTTCGACTTCGCGAATTCCCATTCTCCTCGCGTCGCGGCGTTTACGCGGCGGCCGGGGCGCACTATTACACGAATCGTTATATTAATGGGGGACGACCTATTATCATCCGTTATCATCCTCAAACACCGTTGCGCTTTAACGAGGCGGGTGATTAATCTCTCGTCATTCGCCTGACCAATAATTAGCCATTGGTTAATAATCGACTGGCCAGGACGGGCTGTGCGCGCGCGTGCTTTATCATCGCGAACAAAAGGAACGGGAGGCCTATTCCCGTTTACCGGTGAAATTATCATTAACCCGGCGAAAGAGTAACCGGCGTTGTCAGCGTGCGCACGAGAAGTTTTTGCCGTTATTACGGCGCGGATTTTATGCGGCCTGTGACACGAACGAATCGCGTCGAACGTAAAACCGCGGCGAGAGAGATTCGAGGGCCGGGGCTACATTATCTCCGACTGTCGTTAAGGCAGCAGGGTACTAACTCGTGTTCTTTACAAATTAACGCGGACAATTTTCATCGTACGATTTTTACCGCGCGATGCTCGTTATCCACAGAAATTGCCGTACTCGAACGCACGCGATTGAATATTAAACATTAATTCTCGATAGAAAATATGGACACGTTCGACCGTGGAATGTTCTCTCAAATTGTCGACGACCCCGCGAGATTCGCAATTTGCGAGCGTGGTGATAACGATAGGTTTACCGGTCGCTAATTTGTTTCTGGGCGATTACTTGAATTGTAAAAATACATTTGTATCGATCAAGATAAAAAATATCTTATTATTGCTTTTATAAATATTAGGTTGGAAACTATGAAACGGGCGTCGCAGCTGAATAAGGACTAAACAAAAACGCCCGTTTCATAGTTTCCAAATTAATATAACCCTTCGCACTATGTTGTCTTCTCTCAGGGGACATCGTAATTCTAGTATATTGTGTATACTATGTGTAGTATACTAGGCATCGAAGTTTATTAGCGACTTGCAACTATTCCTCGATGTCTACGAATTCATATAAATCGAATATTATTATAATAATAATATTATATATACATATACACACATATATATAACGTATACTATATAATAATATAAATGTTCCTAAGCGCCGGTAGGTAACATCCATGACGGCCCGGAGTGCAAAGGGATGAAACAGCTGCTTTTAGCGGAGAAAAATGACAGAGGATCGTTCTAAGGTTAACGCTGGAATTACTACGTTCTATAAACGAGGATCGCCGCGAAGAGAGAAGTGGTTTAATTCCGCGTCGGTAAACTGCGAATTCTAACGACTTCCGGGTAATGCGAAGAAACGCATCGGTTGCGGGGAACCGTAAACGCTGAATTAACACATGATCAAACGACCGTCTTCAATTACACGATTATCGTGGTTACAAAGTCTAGAAGCTGCACACGCACGCGGAGAAGATCAGAGAACGCCGCGCTGTTAAAAAGCCCTCCTAAACAATCCGCGGGGAAGAACGGTTAAAAATCGTCGCAAAAAGGGTCCGATAAAATCCGCTCGTAAACGGCGCGGCGGCGCGATGATTCCCGAATTCCTGATCCGCTACAGCCGAATAGAAAAAACGGTGGAACCCGGTGGAAGAGTAACGTTTGAAACAACGATCAGCGCGTTTCCCCTACGCGAGCGTTTGAAAACTTCTAACGACCTGTTCGACGTCTCTCTCTGGCCTGTACGCGCGCGCGCATACAGGCGCGCGCACGGTGGTGTATAGAACGTACAGGTGGAACTCGTGCGCGGGCCCCCGCACGAGGGTTGCATCGGTGTGCGTGTACGAGAGAGCGGCTGAAAGTCCACGGGGTCATCCAACCAAGTGGGGAGAGGCCGAGGCCAACAGAGAGGATGCGCGCCGGTGCTGGAATTACGCTCTTCGGGATTAACGTACCGAAAACTTGTTTACGTGTTTTCTAATTGCCGGCCGGCAAGGAAGCTGAATGGAGCCGATACCGCGGCCCGAAGGGGGATATCGTGAGAATCGGGAAACGATAAACCCCCCTCCCCCTCTCCCGGCACGGAGATACGGCCGCGCGTCGAACCTTTCGATTTTTTTTTGCGGGGCCCGCAAATTTCCCACCCGGCTAGCTGATTCATCCGCGATGAGTAACGAAACTATTCGAACGATCGACGGGAACCGCTGCGTTACGCGCGGCAACCGTGCTCTCTCGAAAATGCCGGGGAGGGGGGCGGCGGGAAGAGGGATTATTGAAACGCGCCGCGCCGCTATCCTACGCCGTCCTTTGTACTTTCCTAATCCTCGCACTTTGTTCGGCTCGATTAGACACGAAAGGGGTATTACGGTTTTAATAAAGCTTTCTCATATTTTTCTTCTCTCCCCCGTACTCGACGGCTGTGTACGCGCGGAGAGAGCCCTCCCTCTCTCTCTCTCTCTCGTTGCACACGCCGACGAATCGGCAATCAGAAAATTCCGGTGTAATTTCGGCCTCGGGTATACGCAAATGAACGCACGGGAACGATGGATGCATTTCATGCGTTTTTTTTTTTTTGTGTATCGCCGGTCTCCGCGCGCCGCTCTCGTCATTTTGTGGCATTTAAAAATGCGGGATCCCCAGCCGAACACGACTCTCGATCGCTTCACGCATCGCCGGCGATGCTCGTTTCCGACGACGACCCCTGCCACCGTTCGGAAAAATAAAGCTCGAACTTTTCCGCGCTTACGGCGCGCCCGGGTTCCGGTTCGGAACTTTCCAAGAATCGACTTTTTTTTTTCTCTCCCTCCTCGTCTTTCACTTTCCGCGGGGCCGCTTCGAGCGGGGGCACGCCATTCTCAGGAATTAGCGCGGACGCGTTTGAATGCCGGGGGACTTTGAGATGGAAAACTTTGAAAACGGCGTTACTTGAGACGCCATTTTCACGAACATTTCGAAAACTGAGCGGTCAATTAGTGGGTGCATTTTTTCCCTGTCAATATAAGGGTCTGAGATTTTTTATTTCGAAGTTGTTGAAATTCTGGAGATTCTTTTTTCTGTATTTAAATTAGTATTTATTTTTCTTGGTTAAGATTGAATTAAGTTATTTATTCGAGCATATTTGAAATTCTGGAGATTCTTTTATTAATTTATTTATTCGAGCATGCATTATATTATGCATGCGTTGCTATGTCTATACTCGATGGTAATTTGCAAAAATGTATAGCCAACAAAGTATATAAAATAGAGATTAATTTCCCCTATTAAAAATTGCAAATACGTCAACGATAACGCAACGATATTCTTGAATTCCCTCAATAACCTCGCAGTTCGATATTTCACCGATTCGTTTCTCGCCATAAATGTATAAACGCTGACCTTTATTTTCGCTGGCCCATAAAGAGAGGCGAATTAATACGCGTTCGACGTCGCATCGTGCGTGGAATCGCGGGTAAAACCGCAAGAAACTCGGTGTTTTTAAATCCGACACGACGGGTCGGTTTCAGCGTTCAACGAGAGAGAGAGAGAGAGAGCCCGTAATGCAAAGCGAGGCGAAAAAGCGGATGGAAAACGGAAGGGCGGAGGGAGAGGGGATGAAAAAGAACGAGCAACGTGTCACATAACATTATCGCGGGAAGCTTTGAAATATTGACGATCACCGGGGGCTCGGTCGGGAGAGGAATTAACGATTATCGGAAAATAATATTCAAGAATGATCGGTATGGTTCATTTCGGGGGAGGGTATTAATTAACATTTAACCGATCGGCGGGAATTCCGGAGTGAAACGTGGCAGCGGGCCAGGTACCGCGGAGTCACGTCGCGCGACCCCGTTGTATTGGTAAAGCGATTCTCCGCCGGCGTGGACGTGATTGATTTTTAAAATAGCCGCCACTCGCTCCCCCCAGGAGGGCCAATGTCGATAAAAATATTTGCAACTTCTGTTATCATTCGTAATTGCCGCGGTACACACGGATTCAATTACCGGGCCCGGTTTAATACGATTCGCGATTTACACGCTACGATACGAAGCCGTTCGAATGATAAAGGCCGTGTACCTCCGATAGAAGAATTTAGAGCTACTCTAACAAGATCATAACCGAACAATTAATTTTGTCATTAACAGATGCCTAACGTTAGAATTACCAAACCGATCGGAAAGTCTTGTTCCGATCAGTTTATTGCTAGAAACTGCATGGACTCGTTACAGAATAGCTAAGTGTTAACGAAAATTTATTTCTCGAAACTTGATTACAATTTAAATTGTAAATAACAATTTAAATTGTTAACGAAAACGATCAACGGACCCGGCTTCTCTTAAACTTTTATAACAGCTAGTAATATACATACCGAACGGTTAGATCGTAATCTACGTTGCGTTCTAATGAAAATCATCAGGCCCGGTGTATTACCGTCCGTTATTAAAGAACACGGCCGCGCGGCGAAAAAAAGGCTGGACGCGCCGCCGTGAAAAATTGAACGCGCGCGCGCGCGCGCCGCGCCGGGGGTTAAACGTTACGGTCCGGGAACTTTTTAAAGGGAGTTTCCGCCGAAGAATTCCGGGATTACGAGAGCGGGGGCCTTCTTAAAATTTAAACAACGCCCGGTCGGTCGTAATGAAACCCGGCTTTGCCGCCGTTAAGTTAAACGGTTTAATTAACCCGCGGGGCTCTCGCCCACGGTACGCGCCCCATCTCGCGGACCGATGACACGCGAATCGCGCGATTATTAATTACACGTTACAAATTACAATCAGCCCCCGGGTCGTGAACACGGTGTCTCCCCCCCCCCCCTCCACTTCTGTTTTAGTCCGCGGACAATGCCGCGGCTTGTCGGGAATTTAAATTCCCGACAACGCAACAAACCCGGCCGCGAACAATCGGGATTGTTCCTTTGAAGTCAGTCGCCCGGGGGGGGGGGGGGGGGCTTCTTCCAGCTTTGCTGTCCGCGTTAATTAGTTTACTTCAACTTCTGATTAAAAGTACCAGGTTGTTTTATTGCTCTAGCCCCACCTCCCTCCCCACCCCCGGGAGCACGTTTAAATTGGATCTCGTAATATTTTAATTGGTCACTGGATGTAATCGAATTTTTAATATTAACGAGAAAACACCGCCGCGCCTCACGGTTCACGGGAACGTTAATTATAACCGTCCGGCTACAAAAGTCTGCGCGCAAAGCCGGTCGCGTTTAAGATATTTTATAAAAACGAAGCCGTTTGATGTGCCGCGGATATTAATTCGTTGCTTGGAAAATGTTTGGCGCGAGCGTTCTCGTAAACTGTTCCGGGTGAAACTCGAAATTAGCGAAAGATTGCTGAAATGTGTTGTCGAAGGTATCTACGACATATTCCACGCGATATCGACGAGAAGTGTTCGAAAAGCAGAGTTGCTAAATTTTATTGGGATCGTAGATAAGAGACAAAGTTTATTCGACTCTTTCGAATAAAAATGACGACGATTTATTGACATAAAAATTTATTCGCTTAGAAATCCGTATGGAAAATAACTGATTTGAATAAAAACGATGGGATACAATGTGTTTTCTCACAGGTTATCTTTCTTCCATATCGCGTGCAAGAAATAGAAACTAGGTAGAAAGTCGATCCTTTCTTTGATCGCTTTAATTGATTAAAAGTGGAGCATCGGCATTTCTAAATTCTTGCAATCTCTATTCGAAATTACGATCGCCCAGTTTTCTAAAAGATTCATCAAACCCAAAGTTTGCTAACAAATTTTTTTTTTTTCTTAGAGGTTTTACGTCGCATCAGCTGCAAGGCTATTAGTGCTAACAATTGGTGCGACTAAAAATTGGTAGAAAAAAACAAGAGGAGAAAAGCAGTTATCTCGCAGTATCTGTATCAATCAACAGGTAACCAAAGGTGACACCGCGTCGGAAAAAAAAAAGGGAATGCCGTCGTGGTGCGCCGCGTTTAGACGTCTCGCGACCGCGCGCGTAATCCCAGAAATCCCATAAATCCGCGAGCAGAGGAAGAAGCCGAGGCATCTTCGCTTCCACCGTATATTTCCGTGGAATACTTCGGGGCAGGCCGGCCAAGCCAGCGCCTTTCTCTTTCCCTGCGAAGCTTCGGTTCGGAACTAACGGAGAAACTGGAATCTCGTTGCGTGGATACGAACCGAGGAGGATCGTTCTCCCCTGCCCCCCCCTCCCCCCAGGCCGCCGCCGCGCGGCTCCCCGCGCGTTCCAGCAACTCTCGCTCCGTCCCGTATTCTCGCGCGGGTTCTCTCGGCCGGCTCGCCTCTCTCGGCCCAGGGTCCTCCTAACATGTACAATTAGTTTGTCCGTACCCGGCCGGAGGAGGAGGAGGGAGGGGGGGCCGGCGACCCCGGCGAGCATTTCCCCGCCATTTTCTATTTATCTTGGACGCGTTATCGATGCTCTCGTGGGAGGGGGGCCGGGGCGCGCGCATATTAAAAGTTCACGAGGCTCGCCAGGAATCCGCGGAGGTAGGAGGCGAGGAGGGAAACCGGCCTCGGCAATCGTACGTACACGGCTCGCGCGCACGTACACACACGGCCGACCGGAGGAAAACCCGTGGAAAACTTTTCATAATGTAGGGGGGAGAGAGGGATATGCTGGTTCCGTTTAGAAATTTTTCAATCATGCCGCCGCCGCCGCGGTAACCGTCCTCCGCGCGCGCGCGCGCGCGCTTTCGTGCCCCCGGTGTATCGTGAACTTTGCATTCCACGCCGTCCTCCAACGGTTATTCCACGTACTCGGATCACGCGGAATAATACCGAAACTCCCGGCAGGGTTAACCCTTTTGCACGCTGTCGCATTTTTACAGAGGTATTCCGTCTATTAAATCCCGCCCGGATTCCTAGCGCGAGCCGCGGGCACTTCGATTTTACGGAGGGGCAGGGCGCGAGAGACCGAAACGCGACCACCCTCTGTTTCCGGCCGAAACTCGAAATTTCGAATGGATCGTTTCGATGCTAGGCAATTGAGATTTCGAGCTCGTTGACGGCGAATTTTATTCCGTGGTTAGATTTTAACCAGGAGGTATACTCGTAATCCAAAAGACTAGGCTAGATCTTCGTGGCGAGGTTTGACCCTCTTAGTGCCAAAGACCAATATATTGTTGATGGCTACTTTCAAGAAATATTGTTTTCTTAATATTCCCACTAAATAACAATTTCATTTCTTGTTTCTACTTCCTTGTTGCATTTCATAATTATCAGATTTTACAAAATTCTTGCAATATTAATGTTCTGTCCCTTCGAAGAAATTATGTCAATTGAAAAATTCCTAATGGCAGTGACTGTCCAGTAAATAGTACGTTAAGGGGTTAAACTACATCAAACGAGTTTTGTACATTTCGTTCCACTACACGCAACTCTTTTGGTTGGCACTACAAGGGTTAATCGCCGAAAACAGCTGACTGGATTAGGAAAAATATAGAATACGAGCTCCAAATATTTTTGATTTATTTTTCTATAATTTTAGAATGTATTTATACTATATGCTAAAATTAAATTAGGCAATGTTTAAATGAAGTCAGTACTTCAACAAACTTTCAGGCTATGCACGTTGACAACAGAGTATCAATTGCAACTTTTCTATGTCATGATATAATCGAAATCAAAAAATACAGATTTACAATAGGAAAAATGTTAAGTAGAAATATTAATCAGTTCAATATACTGCAGTAAAAATGAATTTCGAAACCTAGTTGAAACCCAGTGTCGCCCACTGACGTGCAAATCATCGCTGACGTATACGATGACAATATACAACAATATACGCTGCGGAAGAGCAGCGCAACAACAAAAGTTCCGAACAAAAGCTGACAATTCCTTCGGCGGAATGTCTCCATAACTCGGCGTTCGTCGAAAACGTTTTAGAACGTGGATCAAACACACACACACACACATACACAAGAGGTGACAAAAGGTTCCTGGCCGATTCAACGAGGCCACACAGCTTTATGTCCGCCCACCGGAAAACCCTTCGGCGCTGTAACCAGCGGCTTTTCATAGATACCTCCCGGCGGTAGTATCCTTCGAGTCTCGCATTTTCTATGATTATGTGCGCGCGATAAAAAAATCGTATCAAATGCGCCGAGGTTACGCGACGTTTAGGAAAATTTTCGAGGTTTTACGACCCGTAACACACGCGATTAAACGCCGGTCACGGCTGCCATATTGGCGGCGAATTTCGCGGCCGCGGCTTTATTGCAGGAATCAATTGATTTCGGTTCGGTATCGAGAGGATCGTTTGTTGCCGCCGATAAAAAAAAAAAGCACGGGCTGCGCGCACGGTGTCGTTCGTATCTGGTTACGGCGCATTGTGGCCGCATTTTTGTTCCGCTGGTTTATTTTCGTTGTCAGTCTTTGAACGACCGTTCCCACGCGTGCACGCGTTGAGTCACGCATCCGTGCGTTATCAGCGAGAACGATAACGGGGCGCGCCCGTGTTTATTTTACCGTTTTAAACGCGTTAGGTGTTTGCTCGCCTCGGAATCAATGTAAACTCTGTTTTCCTTTTTTGTATGTTTTTTTTTTCTACCCCGCCCCGGCGTATTTCGGAGGAAACGCTCGACGACGAATCGGCGGGACAGAAGAAAGCGATTACCAAGGTCACGCGATTTTTTGTTGAACGTTCGGGGATCGTCGACCGGCTCTCGGGAATCGTCCGATAAAAAAGAAAAAAACTGTAACGAGCAACGAGCGGAACGGTTCTGTTTAATAGAACGCGTTTTAATGAAAACGCGTGAATAAATAAATATCGCATACTCTCCTCGATAAAAGCTCGGCGATACGGCAGAAACACGTGTTTGCCGTGTTAATGAATTTGTTGATTTAAATAATAGAGCGAGAGGCAACGAGAGCGGCGGCGGCGGCGGCCTGCTCGAAGTTCTGCTGTGTGCCCGCCGGGTTGCGCCGACATTAACGGAGGCGCGTTGCCTCGATAATTGCTCGCCGCTTGGGACCGACCGACAAGTGCAGAGAGAGAGAGAGAGAGATAGAGTACACGTTTCCCCGAGTCCCTTTGAAAAGCATCGGGTTTGCTAATTTCTGGGATTCGTTTCCGAGACCAAGCGACCAGAGGAAAAAGATAGTTTGAACTCGCGGCTCTATTCACCTGCGCCGGGGCCGGCTGTAAAAGACGTGGAAAGACCGCGGGGCGGAAATGCGCTATCTTAAATTCTGGTGGTATTCGTAAAAGGAGTCGTGAACCGGTCGGTCGGCCGGTCCATGGTTAAACGGGGGGAAACCATAACGCGAAATGTCCGATAAATTACGGGGAAGAAAAAACCGACGCGGGAAACGAACGAGGAATAGAAAAAGAGATGTATGGCGCGAACCCTTATCAAACCGATCCCATTTCGCCGACGGTGCCTAGGAAGTCCTCCGGCTTATTGATCCTTGATAACTGCAGTCGGTTACAGGAATCTACGTACACCTGTTACATTTCAGTTTGTGGAAGAAGTTATTAAGACTTTCACGTTCTGGGCGCTCGAAAAGCCCGGGCTCTGCGGCACACGGAAGAAGATTAATCGCGTTCGTTTAAGTAACAATTTCTCCCGCGACCCTATTAAATCTAGCCATTTTCTGGCGATGCGTTCTCTTACCGGTGAAGTTCGTACACCTTTAGTACTATTTGTAAATCCCCTGCATTAGTATTTTTTTACTTTCTTTCACCGTTTTCAAGTTTGCATGCTCATCTTTGTCATAAATGCAGAAAATCCATTTCTATGTTACATCGTTCTTTTCTAATAGCTTGTATATGAAATATTCATCCGACTCGTGACAATACTAGATGATAAAAGTATTCGATTATTTATCTTTCGATAACTATCTCTAATGAGAGTAAAACCAGCTTATTTCGAACGTTTTCGAGAATTCTCCTAACTGAGGAGTGTCTGTAGAAAACAATGCAAGTACGAAAACAGAAAAATTTTTTTTCTTCTTCTTCAAATATGTTATGTACTAATGAAAATATGGCAGTATAGCATTTAAGTATGAAACTTTTTTATAAATAATTCTAATAGGCGACATTGCATATAATATACCTAGAGAATAATGTAAGTAGCAAAGCATCATTCAACTATTCATATAGTACCCGTAAAGGTAAAAACCAATCAAGTTTCGTCGATAATTCAAAGATCGCAGTGTTCCCTCCTCCTAGAAAATTATATTTTCGTCACACGAATGATTTTCCACCAAGCCCCCTCTCAATTATGCCCAATAAAAGACCCTACGATCCGCGAA
>NC_135778.1:3066374-3090541 GCF_028453695.1 Augochlora pura | reverse complement strand
TTCTCCTAACTGAGGAGTGTCTGTAGAAAACAATGCAAGTACGAAAATAGAAAACTGTTTTTTCTTCTTCTTCAAATATTTTATGTACTAATGAAAATATGGTAGTATAGCATTTAAGTATGAAACTTTTTTATAAATAATTCTAATAGGCGACATTGCATATAATATACCTAGCACCGTTCTTGAGAGAATAATGTAAGGAGCAAAGCATCATTCAACTATTCATATAGTACCCGTAAAGGTAAAAACCAATCAAGTTTCGTCGATAATTCAAAGATCGCAGTGTTCCCTCCTCCTAGAAAATTATATTTTCGTCACACGAATGATTTCCCACAAAGCCCCCTCTCAATTATGCCCAATAAAAGACCCTACGATCCGCGAAATTGCTTTAAAGCTTCGTTCCCCGGTTTCGAATGTATAAAGTCGAGAGCAGGTGCACAGAGGTGGACTTTTGCGACGGACTGTAAGCGATTCGATAAGCTCGATAATACTGCGGCGGGGCGTAAGGGTTAAATACGATTGTTAACAGAGAGAAACCGTGGTTCCTGGGGCCTCTCCACATTCTTAACGCACGAATATTTCAGTCTGTTCGGTTCAGAGAAACGGGGGGTGGGGGGTCGAGGAGAAGATAGAGAAACCGAGAGAGGGAGACGGAGCGGGACGAGGACAGAGGGACCACAGAGAGAGGCAACGAGAGGGAAAGGTGGAGGTAGAAACGGAATGGGGGGAGGGAGGGTGAGGGAGGGGGGAATAGAGAGACGAAGAAGAAGAGAAAAGGGAGTGTATACGGCGAAGCCGAGGGAGCCTAACTCGCCGAGGTCGGGTCGAATAATAAAATAAAAGAGTACGGTGGACGGGGTGTAAGGTGGTGGCGTGGCAAAGGTAGAAGAAACTTTCTGCTACGGGAACACGATGGGGCCAACGACGGGGCCAACGATGGGGCCCCGATGGTCGGAGCGGCGCGGCGGCGGCGGCGGCGGCGCGCCGGCCGTTGGAAAAAGATGCGCGCGGCCGACGAATCGAGCGGAGCCCCTCGAGGGAGAAAGAAACAGAAGGATCCGGCGTTGCCACATGCTCACTGAATTTCCGACCGGTCAAATATAAAGGCCGTCTTTATACGGGCCGCCGGTTGCCTCTATGCAACTTCGCTTCGAAAACTCGCATCAAATTCTTGACGTCTCATTAAACATCGTCGGGTTTCAACGAGTTAAACGGCCCCCGCTGCCCGGCTCCTCCGCTCAACCCCCGCGTTATATGCGCACCCACCCCCGTGAGCGACCGGTGATACCGGAATGACATTGCAACGGGTGCACGGTAAGGGATTGTATCGAGACTCGATATATATTTGCACCTACGAAAGGACAATAGAGAGCCGAGCATACCGGGTGGCTCGCCATGAATTATCATCCATGAACGCGCAGAAGATATACACCAAGGTCATTCACATTTCTTTGAAACGGAATAGTATATTGTTTTTATTAAATCAGTTTATGCACCCCGATGTTGTTCACAAAAAAAGTGTTAATCTATTAATGTTAATATTGTTAGAGCGCCATGACAATATTATGAACTGTACATGATAAATATTTACATTACGTGACACTTTCTGCATCGATAACACTTTTTATAACAATACTGAAATTAAAAAAAAAGAACAGGAATGTCACGATGCTATGTTTCAACAATGAGGTAAATTTATCTTGATATCAACTACTGTAATTTTATAACTTTTTAAATCTGATGTATTCTATTCTATGCTGGTAAGTAGCTAATTTTATTTCATTTTACTGTAAACCATCAATTGCATCAGCCATGTGTGTACATACGGGTGACGCGACGGTCAATAAAAGATATCGTCAAAAACCCTCTGGTACTAAATCAGAAACCAGTAATTTCGACTAGCTTCGTAGTTTCGATGTTAAGCCTTCATACAACTTCTTCAGGGAGCCTGAAGTTCACCGCGTTCTCGAAATGCCAGTTGCAAACAGAAACAGTTACGTTTGTTAACAACAATATAAACAAGAAGTTTAGCCGGAGTTTATGCCTTGGTAGTGCATTACGGTCTAGCGAAGTTCGATAATTCGTGCACGTAACCGAACAAAAGTAGCGTGTTCCAAAGTTTCTAATTAATTGATATACATACCTATTAAAATTTTAAAATGTAGACCGGTGAGATGATCGCGGCGAAAGTATGCGAGAACTTTTTTAACAAGAGTTATTGTCGTACTTGTGCACCGGATAAATTGAAAATCGGGTTGCGATAGGAGGCAGCTGAGTTCGCTCGATTTTTCGCACACCCAGTATAGTAATACGTTTAAAATGATTTCCACATAATCGCGATAACTTCGTACGGTTTCAGGGTCAATTAAAGATCGGAGGACCGTTATATACGATTAATATTCTGGAATCTACGCTCCAATTATCAGAGCGTATAAATCAAGAAGTATCGGAATGCTTGAGAATCACCCCGGCGACCTTCCTTTGTACGTTAATATTCATATTTCCAATAGCACGCGTTACTTTTTCATGCGTTCCCTGAAAGGACGCCATTGTCTCTATTCATCCTCCACGTTTTATATGTATATACAATCGGAGAAGTTTACTTGCCCGGGCGAACTATAAACAAACGATCGGAACGATGCCAATGACTCCGTCGAGTCAACGCGTAGTCGCAGGCAAGGGCACAAATGTGTCTCGTTAGAAATTTTTATCGCTCCGCGTGACATTTACGACACTATAACGAACGGATAGCCACCGACAGCATTACTGTTATTATTAGCCGTGCTTCTGTGCGACATAAAGGATCGTTAACATTGAGACCGGGTCGTACCGATTTTTGGTCACCATGTAGAGTCGATTTACCACCGGCGATTTTTAACACTTTCTGCGCTGACTCAAGCGAAAAAGAATAGTGATCGCAATTCTTACGACTTTTTATTATATTATTATATTATTACAAAGCGGTTTCGCTATAGTTTAGTCAAAAATTACTAGACATTGCTGAATGAGAAACAGAGATAGTTGGACGATCGTCCGCGGAAAAGTTAATCGAACGAATGACGCCAATGGAAGGGATGCCCTAAGAAAGACGTCATTGTCGTGGGATATCGGGGCCAGTCACGGTAAAGGTGAACAGACTTGGGAAAACAATAACGACGAACTAACGTCAACGGAGTGAAAAGTTGCGAGAAGGGATCGATCCGTCGCACGGGTGCGTTGCTTAATATTCAGCATTCGCCATTGGTGTATGACGTTGCGCCGCTCGCATACCGATTTTCCCTTTCGTTCACCGCCGAAATACTAGCCCCGAAATTTCCGAGCAGATTCCCGCGGCGGACACACCGCACGCGCCAATTTATTTGTCAACAGCGAAGAAAATTTCGCCTGGCTGTGGGAAGCATTTTTCACGAGGCGAAGGAGAAGGAGGAGGAGGAGGGGGAGACGACGGTGCGCACAGCCAATGAATAACATCGGTGGGCGGATGAAAAATTCATGTAGCCTTCTTAATGATATTTATGGTATACCGAATGAAGTGGGGATCCATGGGGGTGGCCGCGACGGTGTAACGGCTAATCAGTATTTTAGATTAAAACTTCAAGGGAGAACGCAATCCGCGACTTAACGGTCGAATAATCATCGCGCTACTTATTTCCTCGTGTCCGGTGAGCGCGCGTCTCTCTGGCTGCCTTTTAATCGGGGCCATGTACATAAATCACGGCGGATTAATAAAGAGCGCCGAAAGCACGCGATAGAAGCTTTTTTGAAAGAGCCCTGGCTACGGCCTGGAACGATTCACGCCACGGCGAGAGTACATGCAATCAACGTCAGGAGAATTTTACGAGAGGATCGTCAAATATAGTCGGGACCGTCATCTCCAGCTCGTTTCGTCACCCTGAACAAAGTGCTTCGTACACACCGATCGATAACCGCTGGTCTTTTCATTACCAGCTCTTTTCGGCCAATATTTATTTTAGACTCGTTCTACCGCAATCGGAAAATAATGCTACGGCCACTCGCCAAACGATCGTTCCGCCGACTAGTCAAGCACTTATCGAAACGATATTATAATGAAACAGATCCGACACACACGGGAAAACAACCCGGTTCGCGTCAAAATCGCGGAACCTTTTATCGAAATGAGATAGAGAGATCTGTTTGTGAAAATTAAATTTAAAATTAAATTTTTAAATTAAATTTTAAAATTAAATTTAGAATGTTCTATTATAAGAAAAAATTATAGAGAACGTCGCACGACAGTTTATGTTAAATTTCATATTTTCCGATGGAATTATAAAATCCTATCGATTTTAACTAAATAAATTTAAGTAAATTCTGTATGAACCTACCGACGAGCACATAGAGGAAATATTAAAAAAACAAACAAAATTTGTGAATCTGTAATTGCATCACGATGAACACTTACATCGACAAAGAGACATTTTTATAATTTTCCTCGACATCGATGTTAAAAAATTACATCCTATTTTGTTTACGAAGAATTAGTAAGACAAAGGAACACGAAGACGGTGCGCGAAAAACTATCGTAGAATTGTTATGTTAACAGAACGGCGAGGGTCGTATTTTTACAGGTGACCTTGAATGACTCGCGAGCATTTAACGGCATCCCACTGTATGTATATTCAGCAGTTTCCGCTCTAAATGGGATTTTAACCTAGACCATTTGCTGGGAACACTCGTGTAATTCGACTAGCGCTCTACCTTTTCAATTCGAGGCTGCCGGGATTACGGGCAGACAAAAAATTCTCCCACAGTAAGTTGAGTAGTGTGAATTGACAGAGAAAGATAGAGAAAGAGAGAGAAAGAGAGAGAGAGAGAAAGAGAGAGAGGTGCTGCAGAAAGTGGGAATTATCCCTTAGTTTCTGACAAAACGGGCCTCGGAGCTCGCGGCACGCAACCGGAATTTCAGTTAACGATTGTTGCATGCGGCCGGTTAATTGCTACGTAATCGAATTGCAAACTTTACGGCCCCGCCCGGAAGAAGAAAAAGGTACACCGCTTTGATAGCTATCCAGCGTTCTCTATATACAAATAGATAGGATAATAACTACATTGATGCCAGCAAAACGTGCAATCGCATTACGTTTCTTTGCTGTTGTGATTTGTATACCAATAATTTGTGAATTAATACACTTTTTCCAAGAGAATCATTAAGTCCCCCCCCTGCGCAAATTAATATGGGAATAGTACCTAAATTAGAACTGTTTTTCCAATAACATCGCGAGGTTTAAAAATAATATCGTGGTAAATTAATTATTACACAAATTAATCGCGCGACTGAGAATTGAAAATTCGAAATAGTAGGTTACCGTGTTTGTCAACCCAATAAAGGACGTAATAAAGCTGGACGTTAAAACGTTAATAGCGGGTAGCGAAGATGCACGTTTTGTCAGCAACACGTGCAAACGCTCTACTTTCGGCCCGTTATGAGTGTAACACATTACAGGAAAGCATCGCACACGGAATCAGATCGCGGCGGGCGCAATGATTATCCCGTTATATTTTCCCCCATTCGAAGCCGGCTCACTAGTAATAAACATTTAGCCAATAGCCGGCGCAGCCGATCCGGGCTTTAAAACAACAGATGTTTACAACGCGATTAACCCTCAAATGGTACGCATTTATAACCCTCGATACCGACAATAAATCCCTTCCCGTTCGCGAGCTAAAAAACATTCATTAACCGTGGAAACCGCGGAGAGCTTTTCGTTATTTTCGACGGACAAGAAGTTCAGCGACGGGGAAAACTTTGAAACGTCGCAGCGTAACAAGAATATTTACTACGGGCGATAAAAATTCTGTTGACACCTGTTACCCTAAAGCGATGCGTTTGTTCGTCGCGCGTTAATATTCCGCGAGACGTTGAACTGTTTTATAAACCCGAGAAAGTGGAATAGAGCTCGTAAAGAATACACGCCCATATCGACGGTGAAGGATAAGCGACGCTTGGCTCGTTAAAAACGCCGCGAGAGACGGCGGATTCGACAAAACGTAAGCTGACAAGCGTTCGACGGGCTGTCACGCTCGGAATCGAAGATAATAAGGAAACGAAGCGAGAGAAACGTACAGTATAAGAAGACGAATCAAGTAGCCGGAGAAACGCGCTTCGGTCTCCATGGAGACGGTAATTTATCATACGCTCGGTAACGCCGCGTGACGCGCTCGAAATGCACCGGCGGCGAAAAAAAATTTGGGGAGTGGATCGCACGGACGCGCATCGACGAGCACTCGAGAACATTTAGCAACAATAAACCAGCACCTGGGGAGGGCGGTGCGACATCTTTTGCAGCGTGGTGGTAGATCTTCCGAAATTGATCGTGCTTCGCAACGCGCATACTCTCATTACTACCTGCATATGACAATAAATGGACTTTTCCCTCATGGGATGGTTGTACATGTGCAGGAAAGCTTGCCGAGCGGAGAGCTCCGTCACTGACACCTATCGTGCACTTCGTAAGAATTTGAAAAAAAGAGGAAATAGAGTCGCGTGTCGGCGCACGATGACAACGCTCGTGAACATTGTTTTTTTTTCTTCCGCACGGGGAAAGTGTCGAGGGTGCGTCTAGTGATATAGACATAGTGACATCGATAGATAATCGGTTAGGGGAGAGGGAGCGACCACAATGTACACAATCACGGAGCGTAGACGTAAAGCACAGCTGTATACGGACGACAGTCTTCACTGAACACAATGCGTACAAGTACGAGCGTACTCACCGATCGACGTGTTCGTTAATCAGGAGGGTAGAATCCAAAAAGGTAAGACGAACAACCAGATATATCCAGAGTAGACGACGTTCCGATGACCGGCACACTACGTACGATATACACGCTACTCGACAATGGCTGTTGTGGCACACATTTAAGTACACTGATGCACTAGTTGATGTACACGCACTCTTCCTCACTGCGAGGGTATAGAAGCCACGATTCCCTTCGACGGCGGAGCGGCAGTTCAACACGCGCGAATCTAAATTTTTCACTGATCGTAGCCGGCCGATAAAACGTCCCGTAATTCTGAATCGTCTCGATCAAACAACCCGAATACCGCCTCCACCGTTATCCTAGGCCCACGGTGGCCATTACACTCGTCGCCGCGACGAGAGAGCGTGTTTTCCTTTTTTCCAAGGGGACCAGCAACTCGCCCGCTACGAGGCCGTGGAAGCGACTGTTCTCGGGAGATTCGCGGTGCGGTCTCATCGACCAATCGTGGACCAGCTTTCACCGAGCGCCATCTTGCCTAGCCGACGCACAAAGGGGCCAAAACCCGAATGTTTGCGTAAACGTCCGAACCTTAGCCACCCCTACCCGATCGACGTATCCTCCTCTGGCTTTTCTCATCCCTAAGTTTCAATACAGATTTTATTGTAGGATTACCCCCGTACCCTATTTTTTCCACCACGTACGAACTAATTCGAAATTAGAAATTTTCTGTTGAACAGTATATTTTTTATTATCTCGATACCGTTTCATATTTTTTGCCAGATAAAAACAGGGGATTTGAATTGTAAATATTCGCGATATATTGTACAGAAAAAAATTTTCAAATATATTCCATACAATTAATTTAGCGGTAAATTATGTTTGGAGTCTATTTTTTATACTCTGATACTCGTAGATTTTGTATTTGTACGAAATTAGTTGATATTTTGGAAAAATTTACGATTTTTTGTTGCGAGATATGTCACGGACACATTTATTATTTTTGAATGAACTTTGCAATCGTATCTAGCAGTTCGATGCTTTTTGATATTGGGATTAAGAGATAATATTATTTTGAGAGAATTGTTAACAATTTATCTAATAAATGCAATAATCATTTGAAATTCTTTACGACAATACAAATAACGCCATCGCTAGGATGACGACAGAAATATACCCTGTCGGTAAAGAAAAGAACGCGTGTTGTTTCACGTGAAACTTTTGAGGTTATGTTTTGTAAGTCGGGTTATATTTAATACTGGCCCTTTAGATATTATATAGTTCCTAAAGTGGTGCGACATCAGTTGAGATTAGAAAATCGTGTGACAATGGAGCAGAAAAATGAGACGGAACGAAAAATTTGGACCGACGAGGAGCGATTGGAACTGGCTGCGAAATTGGATGCTGAATTAGATGAGTATATAAACAATTTGGAGAAGAAAAGTTATACAGAAGGATGGCCGGAAGACCGGTGGCAAGAGGAGATGGAGAAACATCCCTTTTTCATGAAGGAACCTCCAAAACCTGGCGATGAACTATCGCCTTTAATGGAAGGATTACAACAGCTGAAGTATGGAGAAGATGACAACACACCAGAGGGTTCGAATGATTTACATATTATTTATTTATTCATTGCTGTTTGAATAGTTGTATCTTTAGAGAAAATTAGACTAGAGTAGACAGTATCTCTTTTTTTTTTTTCTAGAATTAGCAAACAATTATAAAGAGGATGGAAATTTTAATTACAAACATAAGAAATACCGATTAGCTATATTAAGCTATACAGAGGGTATAAGGACTAAATGTACAGATAATGACATAATGGCTCAACTCTATAATAATAGAGCTGCTTCACATTTCATGTTGAAGAATTATCGGTACACGTGTATAGTTGGTCACGTTGCATTATCAAATTGAATACTTTATTGAATTGATTGTAATGAGATTCAAATTATAGGTCGAGCCTAAATGACTCAAAACATGCTTTAAAGTTGAAACCAAATTATCCAAAGGTACTGATTAGAGCTGCTACATGTTCCTTTCATGTTAAAGACTACGACCAATGTATTCAACTGTGTGATCAATTTCTTGACGAATCTCCAACCGATAAAAAGATTTTGAGTTTAAAAGCAGAAGCAGTTACTGCAAGGGTATGGATAGATTTATATAGAAAAGTATATGAAAGTGTTTAACAAACTTTAAGGAACATTGTATCTGGTATCTATAGGAACGTTTAAAAAGAGATAAAAGAAAACAAGAAAGATTAGAAAAGAAGTTAGATAAAGAAGAAGAGGAATTAATTAATATAATCAAGAATAAGGGTATAAACTTGGAGTTGACTAATCAAAAGAAGAAACCAGATCTAAAGGATTTGGAGCCACAAATTCCACAAATTGCTCAGAGCAGAGTTCATTTGGATTCAGAAAATAAACTTGTTTGGCCAGTTATGATATTGTATCCAGAGACCCATCAAACAGATTTTATACAAAATTTCCACGAAGAGACCCTGTATGTTAACATTTTTATTGTTTTCTGGAGTCTTTAAAGACAGAAAATTTAAACAAACATTTCTAAATTAATTGTCCTCCCCAGATTAATAGATCAATTGGAGCAACTATTTAGTGAACCACCAGAGTGGGATACAGAGAAACGTTATACCCTTCAAAATATAAACGTTTATTTTGAGGGGAAAGATAAATATTCTGTACATAAAGTAAACGTTCATCAGCCTTTAGGGAAAATATTACAAAATGAACGGTAAGTCTAAACGTTTAAACATTGAAAAAGAGGGGATTGAATCTTTCTAACTTTATATTGAAAAAATCATTTCTAGATTTATTGTACGTGGAGGAACCCCAGCATTTCTAATACTAGTTAAATCTAGTGAAGCTGAGAAACGATTCTTAGCTAATTACTGAAAATTACTGTACATAATTTGTAAATAAATTCCGAATAAATTTTTTATTTGGCTGTAGTCTCGCATAATTGCTAATGACTTTAGACATAGATATTTTAATATCTTAACCTTTAATAATCAACAAAATTACGAAAACTCATTCTTAATCGTTTAAGTTAAAAAAAGTTTTGAAAAAAACCGTTATCATCTCACGGGTACATTACCAAAAATTTCAAACCTTTTTAATGTCAAGCGTAGGAACGGGTTACTTTAATAACGCCTTTTACACAAAAACGACTATGTAACAATTGATCACGAGAATACTGTTTAAATAGAAGTATTTAATAAAATCTGAAATTTGAATTTCATGTGCTATCCTAAAGAAGAATTTACCTTTCCTCCAATTCTCGACATTTATCTACAGCATTCTGTAAGTTCGCTAACGTCGTACGTAACTTTACCATGGCAGTTTATACACCAAATGGGTATTTAAATTTATTTTAAAACGTGAACTTGTACATCACGGATGCGAGCGAAGTTCCCGGCAAGTGAGGCCCAGATTGTAGCTCGCGTAGTGCGGAAGGGAGTTAAAAAAGAGAAAGACCTGCCTACAGCCGAGAGGTGGTGCCACCTGCAACACCTGCCGGAGCCAGGTGGGCATAAAGAGTCAGGGCCTTAGTCAGAAATTCAGTTCAAGAGACGCTCTAGAACGCGCAGATACGTCCCGACGCGATTATTCGCGGACATTGTTCGTAACGTAGTGGTGTTCGAACGGTGAGGATAAAAGTGTAGTGCCAGAGGGACCGAGTCGCGGTCATTCGGGAATCGGTTCTTTGGCCGTGGATGCCGAAGGTCGCTGGGTTCAAGTTTGAATCGTGAAACAAGGGGACCTCTGCGGCGTGGGAGAGAAGCGGAACGGGACGCAAAACGATGCCAAAGCAATGCAGGCAATATACAGATTTTACCACTTTATCGTTCTCTACCCATTGGCAACGTATTTCGTCAATTAGCGATATCTTCTCGGCTGTTAATAAATTATTGCGAGAGTCACGCGATCCGTGAAACGATGAACATTCTCTCTCTCGAACCGCAAGATCTATAATCGTAGATTACACAAGCACAACCGGTGCTAATTTCTCGGAACGAAACGGAAGTACGTTAAATTATTTAATCGCGCAGATATAGGATCGATCCGTTGTTCTTTTTTCTTTCTCTTTCCATTTCGTCTCGCTACTCTTCGAGGCTAAACGGTACATTCGACGTCGCGGCATTCGGCTACAGAAGTCAGTTTCTCCGAATGCAACGAGACGAAGCAACCGTGACTATAGTCCCTGTCGATCTCGAACGATCCGGGTGTCGTTAACGCATACGAAACGGGCGCATATTGTTTCACGGTTATCGCGGGATCGATGAAAATCCCGCTGCATCCGGGTTCAGCTGTTACGCGAAAAGAGAAAAAAGGCGGCCGGCCACGGATGACCGAATAGAAAATAAAGAAGTGCATGCATGAAGTGAATCAGTGTCAGATACGCTACAACTGACGTGATGTTATTAGTAAGTACATACCGATGAGAGACAATGGCGCCCGTTAAATTATTCATGAGGTCATTGTTGCATCGTAGCGCGGATTCAAGCGTCCAGCGGGTTTCAGGTGTGATGAAACCGCTGCCTCGACGGTTGACTCTCCGCGGGTCCGATCGAAATTGCGAGCAACGGAGAATCATCCGGCTAATTGAATATTCCCCCCCTCTAGCGAAAAACGACCGGAGCCCGAGTTAATAATATACCCGTAGCGGTTTCACACGGCGCGGAAGCGTCTCGTGAGAAAAAATTTTATAATCCAATTACTCCTGAACGAGGAGCCAAGAAAATAATACATTTCTCGCCGCGTGCAGACTCTTCCTACCTTTCTCCTGCCCTCCCCGCCACCCTTCCCTCTGCGCCGCCTTTATTTTCATTCTCTCAAGATGGTTGTTCACCGACAAATCGATCTCGTCCGGGCCGCGATAAGAACGAAAGGGGCACACGGTAGCCCCGATCGAAGAATTCCTGCGACGTTTCCGCGATAGCGTCGAACCACCTTTTATCGATGCCCAGTGAACTCGCGTATCGCTTTCTCCAAATGTTCGTCAAACCCGAGAACGAAGAAACCAAACGGAGTTTAATCAAGATCGTAATTGGCGCTCCTCGATGGAGGACCCTCTTGACGAATTCACCCGACGACCGATACCGGGGACCAGTTTCTCGGGGGGTATCTTCTGCAAGCGCAGCATCGTTATCGTCACAGCTCTCTCTCTCTCTCTATCCACGATTCGTGGCGCTCTAAAGAAACCTCGCGCGTGTCCCAGTTTCTAACGAACAAAATGCAGTTAGGTCTGGGTTTAGGTCCTGGACCCGCGGACACGTACATTTCGAAGGAGCATCCCGCTCGTCCCACTTTCCGACGCACAAAATGGAGTAACCACGAGTTGTACAAGACCGTGTAAGGTCCCGGGGAACAATGCCGCGGAATGACGACACATGGCCGTTGCGAGAGACCCCCGCGGTATCCGCGGATCTGTTCTTTCGAAAAAACGGGGAAGCACGATCAAAAGAAGCGGCGCGTCCCGGCGGGTCGCGGGGACGGCGGGTGAGATAAGAAATTGTACAGCCACGGTCTCCTGGTCGCACGTTCTCGCCTTGGCGCGTACGTGCCTGCGTGTCCGCGAAGCCCAGAACAGCCTGGGTCGGCACAATCGTCCCTAATCCGGGGCGTAACGTGGAAATCGGTGCGAGACGTGAATTCGGAGGCGTGAATCAGCCGACGCCCGCAACTTCGTTACCTCCGAAGTCGTGGTTACGCGAGTCTAGTGGACAGGAACAAGCGACCAGAGAGAGAGAGAGAGAGAGAGAAAGAGAGAGAGAGAGAGAGAGAAAGAGAGAGAGAGAGAGAGAAAGAGAGAGAGAGAGAGAGAGAGGCCGGGCCCGTGGTCGGCGAGGGGGACGGTTACGTGGCCTAGTTTCGCCTCGCCACGGTGGACCACGATGCATCTTTGTTCCGATGCCCTGAAGCGGTTGGCCCCGGCGTGTGGCGTGCTCGGGCTACGTACACCGCCTCCGGGCCTGTGTGTTCGTGGCGAAAGAATTGCGTCAGTCGGCGGCGGCCGCCGCCGCGGGCTCAGAAGAAAAATCCGCGTGTACCGAACCGGTTGTAACGACGAGTCAATCCGTCGAACGGGCGAAGGAAAAAAAAATATATATATGTATATCCCCGAGATATCGCATGCGCGCCCGCGCGCGAGATGGCATCGCGTTACCTCACAGTCGCACGTAAGACCCGTTGCCACGGCGGACCTTCTCGGCGAAAGGAGAAATTCCCCGGTCGAAGGAGGACCCAGCCAGAAGTCGGTCGAAGATTATCGAAGATATCTGCCTGGCGGAGATCTTTGACGGTTTCGTGACTGGATACGCTCGAAGGTTGTTGTACGGTATTACACACCTCGACGCGCGATCCAATCATATTTTTTAGGACCGGTGCTCGAGTACAATATGGTTCGCTGCCTGAATTTACTAGTTTCCGAGACATTGGAGGATGAAACATTTTTCGGACAACACGTTCGGTTTTATTTAGACGCGACGTAGATGCTCGGGGATCTTGCAACTTGAAGTGTTGGACACCGTTGTTTTGAAAGGACTATCTAAACATCATAGTATACATACCATATAGTATATACTCACGATCGAAAAAGAATTTAATTCAAATTGATTCTGTATAGTTCATATATTAGAGAATAACGCCGCAGATTTCGAAACTGTGCGCTTCTCTAACGACGAGCAGATAACTTTCTTATACTTGTCCTAAACACGAATACGAGAGCTGCAATGCTACGCACAAGGATCAAAGTATTCGAGGTAGCATCACGGCTGCGGGTATATTTTTAGAGATCATACGCGGAAGAATTCCCGAGATACCTTGAACATTACAGGAATTATGATGACCGCATGATCTAAGCAGCCAGTTGTAAACATTATTTACACGTCGGACGTGAAAAAAGATTTAATTAACGTTGAAGTAACACGGGAATGTAATATCCTCGGGTCTCGTGTAAAGCGCGCCGCAAGAAATATTACTAGAAAGTCGAACGTTGGATCCTTCTTTATTCCGCTCATATTTTTTCTATAAAATTCGCCTACCATTCTACCGAGTCTGCAGCTTCCCCAGCTAATTACGATCGTTTTAGTTGCAAAGTTAGCAACTCGCACGCAATTAAAAGCACACCGTACGCGTCTGAGAGCTGTTTTAGAAACGAGTGGAAGCATTACGGCGACCCTAAAAGGACACGCCTTTTATCACCCATGAAACGCCCATTGTTCTTCTGCGACTTCGAGTTTACATGTCCCGACTCTTCAACTTCAAAGTATACCGGAATATGCTGTAGACGGTCGTCGAGAGATCTTATAAGGGAATTCCGATGACAGATAAACGCCAATTTCAATTAATCTTTGGCAAGTGCTCGTTAGACCTGTTTAACAATTTAGCTGGCGTTCGTAAACCGCGAACAACGATAGATAAACTGAGAATAGTAATAATAGTTCGCATAAAAGTTCTACCGTATTTTTAAATTCATAAATTCGCGCGTTAAGTGAATAAGCGATAAGTATTATTTCAAGTATTTTCGAATACAATTCCATCGTGTTTGCGTTTTACGAACCCTTAAGTAGAAGAGCCGCCTTCGGCTAAAAAGGGTTGGCCCCCCTCCCTCAAAATAAAGAAAAAAAAGCAGGCGCGAACGAGATACGGCCAAGTTCTTGGGTAGGTCCATTAACCCATTTGCATCCGGGAGTAGAATAATCCGCGCTACAAAATGGCCGGTTTCTCGTTTAACAATTCTACAAACTTTCACGGCTCTCTTTCGCGTGGGAATCGTTGGAATAAATTGCGTCACCGGGAACAAGATTTAGAACAATAACTTTGCGAAATCCGAACGAATTCGACGTTCTCATAATTTATAATACAACGCGGACCGGTTGTTATAACTGGTCGGCACGTTTCCTGTTCAACAGCCGCGGTTTTCATAAAAATCGTCGCGTATCGGTGACCTTCGACAAGCTCCCATTTCCAGGGCAAGAGGTCGAGCACGCGGATCGCAGCTGTCGCGCGAGGACGCGCGCGTGTGTGTGTTTTTTGTTTGTTTCAAAACGCATCATCCTCCGCACTTTCTCCTCTGCTCCAATTGTTCCCGCAGACAAGCCACGATTCGTTGAACAATGATCGAGTTACGCCTGTTCGGTTCCCTCGGAAAATTCGCGCCGTCTTCTTGTCACGCCGATTAACATGGCCGTCAAAAAGCCGCGGAGCGGCGGACGTTGAAATACCGGGCCGGCGGCTCTCTCGAGCGTAATGCTTTTTTACGAATTGCTTCTGTTTTCCCCCTTTTTACTCTCTTCCTCTCTCTCTCTCTCTCTCTCTCTTCCTTTTCGGTTCCGCGCTTTGTTTCGAGCGGGACACGATCAAAGCGAGCTATCACTGCTTTGATGGAGGGCACGCGGGCAACGTGACAATAGAATTACCCTCGGATGCCGTTCTCCATCCCGTGCAAGACCGCGATGAGCAGGCAGATTCGGATCAGCGGCGACTCTCTCCCTCTCTCTCTCTCTCTCTCTGTCAAGCCCGCGCGCGCCCTGTTTCTCCATTTTTCTGGCATCCGTTCGCTCGGCTCTTTTCCTCTGGCGAACGCGATCGCGGTGTTCTCGCGAACCTCGGTTCACGTGTACCAGTCGCATCGTGACATGGTATAACGGCATTCTCTCGACCTCGTCATCCCGTTTCCCCCCACGGTTACGCACATTCCTGGCTTCTCCCTGCTCTTACCTTCCATCGGCTGTGTTTTCTCTTATCACTTTGTTCACCGTTCCCACTCGTTTTCCCCATTCCTCTGTTCGCCGCTCTACGTTCCTCCATGGCTCATATCGTCCCGCCGACTCGAGTCTGAGAATCCTGATCAACCGATCTCGAGTAATCGCGTTCGTCGAGTCTAGAGAGCCTCGAGTTCCTGGACTCCCGGATTCCTCGAGTTCTTGGACTCCCGGATACCTTGAGTTTAGAGAGCTCTAAGTTTTGTCCCTTGGTCTACCAGAGCTTTTACCTCGCATCTATCATTTAATTGAATCTACGATGCCTTGTTCTACTATCTTTGTTCTTAGCTTCTTTGAGTTCTTGACTTCTGCGATTGTAGAAAGTCTTAAATACTCGAAATGTTTTAATTCAGATGTACCAACTATGGAGGTTCCACTGTCTTCGACTACAGCATCCTGAATCTGAATAGCTTCACAAATTTGTTGCAGTATCTCAATTTCTTAAAGCATCTTTATTTCTCAATACCAAGGAGTTCGTACAATTTCGAATTTCAGCTACACCCACTTTTGTCAATCGGGGTTACTCTGATTACAATTCTTCGGCTTTGGATTGGTCCGATCCGGGCCTTATGGTTCCCGGATTAGTTCAATTTACATCAAGGGATCCTACTGATTGCTCTGAGCTAATTTGTCCTCCTCGGCGACGCGTACGCAAATTTGAATTTCTCGGTCCTTCGGATGATTTAATTTCCCCTACTCATTATGGCCGTTGGTTCATTAAAATCTACCTTTTCACCGTGCACGAACTCCCGCCACACTTTTAAATAATTAATTTTTTAGTTTCTCCCTGGACTGTAACATTATCGATGCTCGTTCGATCAACGTTGTTTAGAGGTTCCGACCGAGTAGTTCGTCCTTGGCTTCGTTCGCATACCTCGACGACTTTTCTTTCTTTTTTAATTCGATTCGTATTAAAGATACGCGATTACGGAACGATCGGTGACTTCACTAGACCGGCTAACACGACGAGTTTACGATTACCGACACCCGCAATCAAGGATACACCAATTGAGATAAGCGTACTATGTAACCACGCGAGCCGACTATTTCTAGTTTCACTAGCGACTCGTTCCCGACGCCGACACGTCTTTTTCTCTTTCTGTTTTCTTTTTCTTTCTTTTATCAATGAAAAGCGAAACGTCCACGCGGCAATTAATTCATCCGAGTCCGTATCACGCATTACACCGTTCCGAGATAAATCCTTTCGGCGACCGTTATCGGTCAAGCCAATTAACATAACTGGTATTAATGCCAACCCGGCGTGCCGCCGCGCCGCATTGCTCGCACAGAATCGAGAGTTACACGATCGAATAAACGGAAAAAGAATTAACCGAGCAACACGGGGAACGTTTTATTCTTTAAAATAACGCCAAACGCGCGGCTCGGTTATTTTCGTATCATAATTTTACGGATTAAATTTTGATTCGCTCGAGGAGCAGCCAGCATTCGATTCCGTGCCGATACGACGGCGGTTAGCAGGGTTAGGATAAATCGATGAAGACAATGGTCGTGACCTATTGTTTTCCATCGTCGGGTAACTCGCCGAACCGTTCCGCGACGAAACAACGTTGTTCCCTCGGTTGGGCTCCACTCCGGTCTCCTTGTCGTATAGCGATCGATTTTACAAATCTGGGCGAACGAAATTCAGTTACGGACATTTCCTCGTGGGTTCCTTCACGGTCAACCCTGCCGGTAGATATCGCGAAGCAAACAGTAAAATACTTCTCCCTCTCGCGGAGGATTCAATCAAAATAAATTCCGCTGCAACTTTGTACCCTTGTAAAGGGTGTCCCAAAATTCACGCAAGATTTGAATTTTGCGCCATTTGTGCGGTAAAAATTTACAATTTTTAATTATAAATCTGTGTTTTCTATCAAAATTACTTCTTGCGTGAATTTTGGGACACCCTTGCACTAGCCCCCCACAATATTAAAATAATTTAATCAACGAGACTCCTCGATGATATTTTCAAACGCAAATCAAAATCGTCGCGAACGTCACACGCCCCGCCACGATTCTAACCCGCTCAATTGTCGCCATTGTCAAGGAACAGCGAATTGCCAGGCTCGACAATGAGTTTTGCGCTAATAGTTACTCATTTCGCCGATCTACATTACGTTCATGAATAACGCCGCAATTACACGGCGTTGCGAGAACAATCCCGGTATTTCCCAACTGTACTAAATAGGTTGTCACGTGTGGGAATAGGGCTGAATTATACAACGTTGCAGCAACTTCTGAAATAACAGGTTAGGGGCACCGCGGACGACCCGCGACGCGAATTTCCGACCGATCGACGAACGTTCGCTGTTTTGTTTTGGTTTTTTTTTTTCGCGTAGGATCTCTGTGGCAGATCGCGGCGCGCCGCGTCCGTTACACGCTCGTCAACGATTTTTTTCTTTTTTTTTCGCCGCTTGTTAAGGGGCACGGCCACGCGTTACGATTTATCGTACGACGAATCGTACGGCTCTGATACGACTGTTTGAACGATCATCGTAACGCGTGCGGGCTTGTTGTGTGACACGATCGTGTTTCACACCGCAGTACGTCTCTGTCATAAAATCTGTTGTGCCGCGGGTCTGGGTTAGGTCTGCAGGTTGGATTTACGGGCGCGGAATGGAACGTGTACACGGCTGCGAAACTACTTGTCATACCACGATATAGGGGCCTTTACAGCTTTCCCGAAAATGTCTCTCCCCCTCCCACCTACTCCTCCTCCTCCTCTTCTTTAATGCGAGAAATGATTTAGCGATTTCTTGGAATCCTACCAAGATTCTGCGCTCGGGCGATGTCTCTTCCGGCAGCGTTCGATTATAAAAAAGAATCTCTTGATTTCGCGAAAAACAACGTGTTCGGTAAATAATTGGAAAATTGATTTTCTGATTTCATTTTATTCGAATTACTATCTATTAACACTTTATCGACCGGTAGCCTATAAATCGGCCTTTTCCTCCGATCGGTTGCCATAGTAACCCTTAATTTGTTATCCATTATTGAGATAAATCTGTTAAATTGTACTACAAGCTTCAATATTATTATATAAATTTTTAAATATTATATACCTTTCGCGATTAATAAGATAAATAAAATCGAAATAGAAATGAAAATTTTTACGATCGGATGGCCGCGCGATAAAGTGTTAAATATTTAAATCTATAACAAAACTGTGAATTTTCAATGTACATAATTTAATCGACCGCCCGTCCACGACGATCCGCTTCGAAAATTTGTATTTTCAAGGGTCCGCGCGGCGAAACAGCGTCGCCCTTGTTTCGTTTCGACCGCGGGAGATCGTTTAGCCGGCAAAATAAATATTTTCGTATCTCGTTTACCATAAAACAGGACACGAAAGATAGAAATTTGCATAAAGCATCGCGTCCAGTTATTACTACAATAAATCTCGCTGTTCAGCTTTATAAATTACTGGATTTTCGCGTGTGTTGATTTCGGGGGGCGGGGGACAAAAGTATTAAAATACATTACCATTTAAAAGAACTTTAAACGATTCGAGGATAGAGCCACTCTTTTCATTCGGACAAAAGACTCCGGCGAGAGACTCGGCGAGCAGCGCGAGCCGCGGTAAAGTGGTTAATTCTTTCGGCCGCATTTACACGTATCTCGGCCGTGGCAAGAAAATACTTACCGTCGCAAGAATCACATTTCGTTACGAAAGTTAAACTGCGGTTAATTTCTCGGCTGTGACTGGCTTTGTAAATTTAATTATACGCAAATCAATACACCGTACGCTATTTCATTCGAACGATAATTTACTCCATGTTTCGTTGAATAAAAGCAAACACCTTGTATAACAGATCGTTTAATTACAGCTGAATAAGGTCGTTAATTATTAAAATTTTTAATTATTCTGCTGTGCTAAGAGGAAACTTGAAATTCTGTTTTCACACGGCAACGTCAAACGAGATCATTTATTAACAAGTTCTTTACCGTAAATTTTCTGTAACAAATTATTCGATGAAATGATATAAAATGAGGTGTATAAATAACCTTATAAAATAAATTTAATTTAATTCATAGTCTCTGAAAAATGGGATCTGTCGGATAGTTGAGCTTCGTATTCGATTTTAAAACTTTCTGTTTTCCCTCTAGCAAAAGTGATCCAGCGCGGTGTTGAAATCGGTTTTATGGAATGCGCGATGCGTGCGATCGACTTTCATTTGAATGAGAATCGTTGTTCAACGGTTCATTGCTACCCGGGGAAAGAACGGACACCGCGCCACGACGAAGCGTCGCGCGCACCGACGTAAGAACTCGTCGCGGAATAAATCGCGACGCGCCCGGAGCAGCCCGTTCGGCCGGAGTTGCTTCCCCCCCGGCCGATTGTAATCCCGCGGGGGTGGGAGTGGAAATGGAAATGGACGGTAACCGAGGAATAATTTAAACGATTTATAAAAAGCTCGGCGGCCGCGTAACACGCGGACGCGTGAACGCAATATATTACGGCGGCGCGATTGCCGTTCCAGTTACGTCGAGAATGCTACTCGACCGCGTTATTCACGTACACACCGGCGCGAACTCATTTCGGAAACATTGACGAATATACCTGCGGGGAGGGGCGAAATAAGAAGGATTGATTAACATGCGCACTTTCTACTTTTCCGAAGGAAGGTCGGCTTCCGCCCGCTCTTACTCGATCATTTATTCATCCTTGAAGGATCGGGGTGCCTCCCGGCGAAGCGATCTTTGGGCGAAGTACCGATTTTCCACCGATCGCGCGAAATATACTTTAACGCTAAATAATGTACCGAGTCGTTCGAAATAACCGGTTCTACATTTTCGATAATTGATCGATCAGCTTTATTGCTATAATTCAGCTATAATTTAATAATAACTTGATCCTATTATGACTGTGTACTATATATTATAATATATTATGTATATTATAATATATCAGATTTTAAAGAAAATTATAATTCTACTGGCTTTGCATTTTTCTCGTCACTCCACTTTTATTTAAAAATCGTTAAAATTGTGATAAGTCTTCCACAGAGAATATTCGAATAAATTTCTTAAGCACACATTCTGTGAAAAATAGTAAAAAGTGAAAAATAAATTCAATTTTTTAAACACCTGCATCGACAATACCATTCAGTTTAAACTTTAATAACACAATAACAAAAATTTAATAAGACATTTAATCTTCTAGAAGAAAAATTAAAAATAGCGTTAATATTCAATTTGTTCGACTATAAAACTTTTTAAATTCTCCCAACATATCCAGCCAGTATTCGCCGTTTCGTTCTCCCGATAAACGCATCGAAGCTGCGGCCGAATGGATACCGGAAACAAATTCGGCGCGGCAACCGGTTCATTTTTTCGCGAAACACCGCGTTTGTCACTGACACGCGCGGAGAGCGTGCCGAAGCGAACGGGCGCGGCGGTGTCCCGCTATTGTTGCCGTAAGAAACACGTTCGCCGAAAAGAATAAATAATTGTCGGTATGTATTATTCATTAACGTTTGAATAATGCACGGTAAATTCCTTTCTTCTTCATCGCCGCTAAGCGTCATTAAACGGGGACCGTCGCCCATTGTCGCGAAATATCTTCATCGTCCGCGGTGTGTGTACGCCTTTATTCGTTATGCGGGTCGCGTTCCTTCGAGAAATCTGTTATTTCTGCTCGCGTCCGCTTCACCTCGCGTATAATAGATGCCCGAGTCGCGTTCGCGACAGTCCGTGTTCCGCGACTCCTTCGCTCCCCCTAATTGCCGGGAAGCAATGATCTTGTTTACGGGACGCCGCGGCCCGGAAATCGCGCGGCAAATTTTTAGCCGCGACGCGTCCCGGAATCGGGAAACCCGGAGAGTAGAAACAGCTTTCTTTCTTTCTCCTCTTTCTTTCTCTCTCTCTCTCTCTCTCTCTCTCTCTCTCTTTCTCTTTCTTTCTTTCTTTCTTTCTTTCTGTTTTTCCCGGGCGTATCGGTCGCGCCGTTGTCGCCCTTAGATCTTATTATCGAGGGGGCCCCCGCGACTTACGTGCGCCGCATTGTTCACAGTTGACAAAACGTGAAACGGCGAGAGGACGAAAAGAGTACGCTGCGACGCCGCTGCCTAGATATCTGGACTCCGGTCGGCACTCGAGGAGAATCCCGAAGCGTCGCAGATACAAAATCTCGGGACGTCCGACACAATAACTTCCAGCGACGCCCCGGTTGAGGAAGACCGGAGCCGCGAACGAGACGGTGGAAGAAGAGGAAGAGGAAGAGGAAGAGAAGAGAAGCCAGCAGGAAGACCGGCCGCGGCGGAGGAGGAGGAGGTGGAGGAGGAAGCGGAGGATACATGTCGTGACACAATTTCCGGCGCGTACGTGTGCTGTTCGCTGGCCGCAGATTCTGCAGTTTATTACAAATCGAAGAAGGGAAGAGAGGGCCGAACGAACCGGTGCTCCCTCACCCATTTGCCGGCAGGGCCCCCCCCCCCCCCCCCCCCCCCCCCCCCCCCCCCCCGCCCCCCCCCCCCCCCCCTTTCCAGCTCCCGCCGAGCCAATACTGCTCTCTCGGCCCTCGTCCGCTCGCTCCTGCAACACGGCTGCCCGCTCGAATTAGCTCACAAAAGGATCCGCGACCAACGATCTCTACATCTACACGTACACTACAAGTGTACATATATATATATATATATATATATATATATTTCGTTACGGTTAAACGCGGCTTAATTGGCCGCGACCATTACGCGTCGCAGAGGAGGAGTGGGGAGCGCCGCGACACCGTATTCAAATTTTCATTCGATAAAGGAGACGCTCGAGGCTGAAGTGGGAGGAGCCCCTTTTATCGCGAGGCAGTTGAACAGCAGCCAGAGCCCGGGATAGCGGTAATTAAAAGGAAGAAAAAACGAAGGGAAACGGGATCAAGGAAAGAGCCGCGGAGCAGGATGTATCCCGGCATGACGCAAAGGCGGCAACGTTAAGAATATTCATGAAAAAAACAGTGGAAAGCTTGCGCCCTAAAGGATCGCCTTTCTCATTCAAAACAGCGAGAAAGAAACGCCGGGGGAACGAGGCTCTCTCCCCCCTCTCTCGGCCGGTGTCGGTTCTCCATGCAAAATACGTTGTCTCCTCGGCTGAGCCGTAGCTGTGTGCCCGTGGAACGTTTCGACACGTGCGCCAGCCACGACTAATTAACGATTAGACGCCGCGACAGGGAGGGAACGGTTATCTCTCTCTCCCTCTCTCTATCGCGGCCGGGAGAAACTCGCGCGTGATTACGCATTATTCCGTTTGAAGCCGGAAATCGAGAAACGCGAGCGACTCGGTTACGGGGATAGATAAACACGTCAGAGAGAAACGATTTTTGTCTCCGTCCGGTGGAACGGGGCGGATCGCATCGTATCGGAACGAGGGACCGATTAATAATAATCCACGGGTGGAATCGTGCCGCGGCTCGAGGAATAAACCGTTCCCGCGATTCACGAAAGGAGATCGGCACGGGGTAAGAGAAAACCCGGTAAATCATCGAAGTTTTTTGCGTGTTTTCCGAGGTGAAGCTCGGCGAAAAGGGGAACTCCGCTCGGTAAATCGTCGTCTCGGTGACCCGGCGAGAGAGCGCATAGCTAATAGGAAGTGGAGCTTAAATTTTGAGAAAGAGCAGGCGGCCGCGCTCCGCACATCCGTTACGTCACTTTGTCGGGAACACGGCGCATAGATTATGGTAATCGCCGGGTGATCCGGCCTTGTCGAAGCTCAAAGTCGAGACCGGGGTAGTTCGAGCTCGTTAGAAAATTGAATTCGACTCGAGTTACATCGGCACGTACCCCGCCCGCCGGAGATCCCGGTAATTGATCGTACCTCGACAAACGCGCGGGGGGATATCTCGGATCTATGACGATTTTACAAACGTGCCGGAGGAAAGTTCGCGCCGTGTGAAGAGAGGGAGTTTCGCGGGTCGTGCGATCGTAATTGGAAAAAGATCGGATCGTTGCGAGTTGATCCGGTGGAGTCGGTGAATCGAGTCGCTCGAGCACACAACCCCTCATCGATTCGGGTAACCGGACAATTTTTACCCAATTTCTACGTGCCAGATACACGAAAAGGTTCTCGCGACTTTCGCAACAGAGTTTATCTCGGCCATCGCGAATCCTTGACGAATCGATCCGAGGACTTCGCAGTCGCGTCGGTCGTCGCGAGGAAGGCCGTCGGGACCCGCGGTAGGTGGTGGGAGGAGGCGTTCGTTTGAGTGAAAACAAGCTGTCGGGAGGAACGACTCCTCTCTTTTTATCTTTCAAAACGGTGGAAAGCAAGTCACGAAAAACGGCGAACCACTACGGCGTCCACTATACGGGCTCGTACGCGTACAGCAACGGGGCGCCGAGCGTGTACAGCAGCTATCCGACGAACGGCGGCTTCGTCCACCAACATCACCTCCATGAGGACTACCGGCCGATTTACTTTTACGTAGCCCAGCCCTATACTATACCGTACACGTTCGCCAGAAGACCGAGGCCGTCGTCGTTGCTGAGGCCCGGCAAACCGTCACGCGGCACCAACTGCCGCGTCAAGTTCTCCAAGAGGCTCGGCAACGCCGACTTCTCGCAGAAGGTCAAGCAGGGCGAGTTCTCGAGGAGTCTCAGCCAGGTGCACTTCGTCGAGAGCCAGGGACAAGGTACGTGATCGACTGTGTTTCATTCTCCGCTTTTGTGTC